>NC_087249.1:760000-1060000 GCF_037042905.1 Lytechinus pictus | reverse complement strand
AGAAAAAATATTTCCTTACCGGTTAGGTCTATATCGCAATCTTGATCGAAAGGCAATGTAATCTGCCTTAAGAATATCGATCGAACCCCTTTTTCCTGCCGCAGGAACTTGGGCTTTTTCTTTAAAAAATATTAAAACGAAAACAATACTCGAGAACATGAAGATGAAACATTCTCTTGGGCTCTTCTGCTATCATGTCTGTTGATCACGGGTAAGTTCCAAATCGTGTTTTTTCACGTAACCTACTTTCGGTAACCTTAACCATCATGAGTCACGTTCAGACGATAAAATCAAAGTTTTAATGTTACCTTAAATTCAAAGACAGAGGAATGTGGCAAATTTGACAAGTAAACGCATGCATTTTTTCTGGTCGAGAAGCTATCCTTGGTCAAATATAATGTTTGCTTCAAGAACAATCATGGATAATTATAAAATTTTTCAATATAGCTATGGTTTTTACTTGGAGCTATCAAAAACATTCGAAACATCTACTAGTTGGTTCACAATTTGGTGCGACAATTCAGAGCAAACAAGGATGAAAGAAAAAAAAAACATGTTGGTCACCCTTTTCAACTTTTCCTTGTTTTGTTGTTCTGCCTAAACATGGATAAAGACATGTTTACCATGTTTACCATATTTACGCGCATTAACATTGTTTAACTTGGTAAAAAAAAAAATCTAAGAACACTTTTGCCCGAAGTGGTGCCGATAGACAAGCCCGTAATAAGCTTTTAAAAAAGTTAAGAAAGTGATCGATTCACAATTTTTCCTAGCCTCGAGGCGATCAACTGCAAATCTTACCAGCTTTTATGACATTGTTTTCCGTCTCACGCTGCTTTCCGGTTTTTTTTTCTTTTTAGTATAAGGAGACTGTATTTTATAAGCTAACTTTGTCAATTTGGGGGGTACCGATTTCAAAACTTTTAGAGTGCTATTTTTTCCGAGGACGTCTTCAGTCCGCCGTTTTGAAGTGCATTTTATCTTACATCTTGACCTTTGAGCTATAAAAATCATTGGAAATGGTGAAAATGGCCATGCCTGTAATACTACTGATTTAATTTACATCATAACCTGCATTGCAACTCATCAAATTATCTTGAAATTTAACATGGCCGCCATCTTGAATAGATTTTGTCCTTTATCTGAACTTGAGAGCCATTAAAATCCTGATAGATGGTGGAAATGTCCATATTTGTTGTACCAAAAGTGTAATTAGATTACATTTTTTTTTCAGCTCATGAAGCTTGATTGCCATCTTAAATTTTAGTCTGGCTGTCATCTTTGACTTCAATATGGCCGCCATCTTGAAATAGATTTTGTCCATTATTTCGACTTGTGACCTATGAAAATCCTTTTAAATGGTTGAAATATACACATGTTTATGATAATATACCCGTGTTTATGATACAAGGAATATAATTAGATCCCAGTTTCTTCCAACTCATTATGCTTGTTATTTTTTTTTTTTTGCTGTTTTTTCTGGAAAAAAATTGATTATTGATTAAGATTATTTACTGAATGGAAAATTTCTAGATTATCGATACAGACGTTGTATCTTAACTAGTATTTATGTATTCATTGTAAAATGTACTACTTGATTTCATATATTCCTACTCTCCAAATAAAAAAGAGCTAGTCTAGTCCTTAATTACACTCTTTGAATGATACTAGACCAATCACTTTGGAGTGAACTTTACATCCTTTCAGTCGAGTGCATTGTGACTCATTTTGGAATGAACTACAATAGACACATGCAATTCATTCCAAAAGGAGTCATAATGCACTCTAAAACAAAATTGTAATAATATGAGTATTCTAGCCTGTAAAAATATTAACGATTACGCTCCAAATAGTGGTATGGAAATAAAAATAAAATATCTGGCTTTTGTGCGCCCCAGCGTAGTGACGTCATATCAGTCATATCAATGTTGGCAGTAAAGCAAATTATATTTATAACATCATTCTTAACATCTTTATCCGCCACGATGTTGCTTTGATAAGCCTTAATATCAATGAAAAATTTATTCATTTTTATTTTAATCCGGTCGGAGTGGGATCGCGCAGTCTGCGGTGGGCTAATAGCAGAGACCTAGAGCCGAGGATTGTACTCTGGGAAAAGTTAAATCTAGCTATTTATAATTCCCAACAAACGTGCTTCTATAATTACAGTACGTTACTATATTCTAATTTGTTTTGTTTTGTCTACTAGTCATGAAGCGATCTAAATGGTTCGTTGGGCGCCATAAGAATCAGATCTGGGTTTGCATCGACCGTTTATATACTTTCTTGTAACGACCAAATAATTCTGTCTATATACATGATGTCAAGCCATGGGATTTATAAGGAAGAAAATGACTGTATAATTTCCGAGCTAGACTAATTCCGTAATCCTTTGCCAATGCATATTGACAACGCTGACGTTGGTTTTCAGACGCTATAGACCCTAACAAAAACCTGAAGAGAAAAGAAATGGATACCGCAAGTCCATTGTGAGACTGAGCGTGAATTATTCAAACTTAGCAGGCAAATACGAGAGTAATTTTTGAAATTCGATAGCAAATTTATGTAATATGCTCTTAAGGAAGAAACGACAAAACATCTGAAGGGAAAATCAATTAGTGAACAAGGGACTTCAAAGGAACAGGGAAGTAGGAGAACACGTTGACAGACAGGGAGGGAGAGAAAAAAAAGGAGAAACGGAGAGACTAGTGAAAGAAAGCAAGAAAGAACTTGTGACGATTACACATTATCCACCCACACCTCGAGTGAGTCCCAACGGTTTACCTCAAGTTCAATGATATAGCTGAGAATGATGTGCCTTCAGCTCATCCACGTCTTTACAGGTACTGAAAGCAAGGTTTCATGCATATCCTGAATGTTTTATTTTTTTATTTTAAATGTTACTGTTGTTTTTATTCATTTAAGAATGTTTAAAAATCATATGTAAACATATTTTTTGTTTGCAATGATGTAGGTTTCAATGAGGAAATCAAAGACACTGCAACACACCCAGAAAAAAGCCCCCCCCCCCCAAAAAAAAAAAAAAAAAAAAAAAAAAATCATGATAATAAAAAATACACCTTTCACATCGGGCTGAATTGATTGAAAATGTGGTAGTATTCTCAATTAAATTTACAGAAATAGAAAGCTCATTTCATGTTCTAACTTCTATGAAAAGCGGTTTTGAATACACATTCTGTTATGTAAAAGTGTTGTAGATCAGTCCATTCCAAGTTTGCAGCACTTTTATATTTCTGCATTGTCTTTAGCACGATAACCACCCTTTTACCATCCAGTATCTGAGCATGGATGTTTCCCTGGTCTTATCATCTGGGCATGTTCAGCAGGGTAAGAAATATCAAGAATGAAGTGTTTGTATGATTATAGGGGAATCAATGCAGAAACTTTGATGGATGAGTACACACTAAAAAATATTTGGTAATTTTTTTTTTACCAGCACGAGGTTAATTATGTGTCCAACCAATGCGGGGAGCATAATTCATTGTTCAGTATGGTTAAACATTAAGCAGCAATTACTTTAGAATGGGCAAATTTTTCATCACAGTGGATAAGTAAAAATACCAAAAAGAAATGCCCAATGTCGGTTGGACACATGGAGCACTTTTACCCAATATTTTTAAGAGTGTAACAATAAGCTGAACAATGAAGAGCAATTCCACAATAATTGTATTACACTTTGTGAAAGCGATCACTACCAGTGAAAATTGACCTTTTTTCATTAAAACACATGAGGTACAGTGAATTAATTTAAAAATTTATAAATTGAAAACAAGAATGAAATATTGTTTGAATTTGCATGAAACATGATTTTTAATCTCCGTCATTGTGCATCTCTTATTGTCAAACTTGAAATAAAAAGTAAAGTACTTTTGTTACCCTTCTGAACATGCTCAAGTTTGTGATTTGATGAGCGGTTTGAGCCTGGTTAGATCATGGAGATTTCCCTGGTCAGATCAGAGGATTCCCTACCTTTGATATGCTAGACCGTGCAGAACAGTACAGCAGTGGTAGCAATGGTGCATTGGCTGAAATGCACCACTATTACATTATAGAATATGTATTCAAAAGTACTGAAGCGAGACCATTGACATTTTCAAAGAAGTTAGGACATGAGATGAGCTTCTAACCGTTTTTTCACACAGTAAAAAAAATCGTAATTTGAATGATTATTCCGGTGAAAAATAAGCCTAATGACAAAAAATTTTGCACGTGTAAAACTAGAATCACGAATTCAAAATCTACTCTGTAGGTGAATTCCAATTAAATTTCAATCAAATTACCATGATTACGGTTTGAATTTTACGTGTGAAAGGCTTGACCTCTAAAACATCTTTTGGGGGCGGAGCTTATGTGTCCTTTCAAGCACTTGCGTAGATAACAGTCATGCACTAATCGTATCGATGCAGTGCTTTGATTGACAAGTCACCAAGGACACATATACCGCCTTCGGTCAATAATTCGAATTCAAATCACAATTTTCGAGTGAGCGTGTGAAAGGTCCGGTGATTATAAAGTCGAATTGCAATCATGAATACAATGATTCAAAATTCACGTGTGAAAAGGCCCTTATTTCCATGCATTTATTTGAGAATAATTTTCAATTTTGGAATTAATTCAGCCGAATATCAAAGGGACATTTTTTGGGGACGCGCTGTTTAAGCCTCTTTATCTGAACAATATTAAAAAAAGAAAAATAAATGAAAATTTCATAAAGAGGCAGTAATATTTAATAAATGACAATGTGATTTCAAATATTTTACTGTGGGATATGTTTTCAACATGTTTAAGTGCAATGATATAAATAGTTATAGAATTGATAGCTTATTCTGTGCTCTGAATATTTTCCAGCAGAGACTATTAATAAATCGATTAAATCAGCCTTTTCTTCGTTGCTGCAAAGGAAACAAAATTAACGAAAATCAATTAATAAGAACTCAGAGAGGGAGATCAATACGCTTGTCATTTGTAAAGCTCAGAGCCGGATTCACTAAGATCGGGCAGATGTAATTGGATTTTGATATGACAGACTCGTATTCAAGCTCACCAGACATCAATCCGCCCTTTCACACGGTAAAAAAGTCGTAATTTGAATGATTCCAGTGAAAAATAAGGCTAATGACGAATATATAGCACGTGTGAAACCAAACTAGAACATGATTAGAATAACGAACGCTAATCACAGTCACTATTACAATATCAATCTTCATTACAATGATTATTCGAGATTCACGTGTGAAAAGGCCTGACATCAATCCCTTTTCTACAGAATGCTCCGTCTGCATGCCCTTTGAAAATGCAAGTAAAATCACAATGGAGAGCTGAGAGGCTCTTGTCTAAAGTTGGTGGACTGGGACAGCAGATCATCCGAAGATAATATCGGACGAACAATTGCAAATACGTTATTGTCCAGAGTCACGAGACGACGCTGCTGTCCCGGTCCACTAACTTTCGACAAAAACCAGGCTTTCAGCTCTACATTATGACTTGACTTGCATTTTTGCAGTCTCACCTGCATTACGCGGTTCAATATAGCAGCAGTGCTGACTTTAAAAATGGCTATAAAATAATCATTCACAAAACACCATTCATATAATATGCTACTAGGTTCATTGACGGTAAATGACATTTGACCTTGATCAAGTGACCCACGACTTATGCAAGATGAGCAATGATTACCACGACGTCAACATTTCATAAACTATATCAATAAACTCTCAAAGTTATGATGGCAATTCAACAATTACCTACAACATGGCCAAAGTTCATCGACCTTGATCATGCGACCTGAAACTCGCACAGGATGTTCAGTAATACTTTATTACTCTTAAGATTTCGATATTGATTCCCCCAACATGATCGAAGTTCATTGACCCTAAATGACCTTTAGCCTAAATCATGTGACCTGAAACCAAGGCAAGATGTTTGGTAATACTTGATTGCCTTTGTGTCCAAGTTTCATAAACTAGGTCAATATACTTTCTAAGTTATGATGTCATTTAAAAAACTTAACCTTAGGTTAAGATTTGATGTTGACGACGCCACTGTGCGCCGCCGCCGTCGGAAAAGCACCACCTATAGTCTCGCTCTGCTATGCAGGCGAGACAGAGCAAATGTTTAAACTCTCTATGTTTCATTTCTGGGTTTTATTTAGTTTAATTTCATGTATTTATATTTACAACATTTATAATATTTGTTTCTTACATTGATATAGGGCGAAAAAACCGTGAAGCAAATTTGTACGAAAAATCATAAAAATATACTGCGCTTTGAAGACGAATAGCGGGAATTATTCGTTCGAGGTTGGACTGTCAATTCGTCTGGTAATATTTTTCTCCGAGGATATAGTAGCATTGCCAGTACAACCGATGATGAATAATTAACTATATAATTCAATATATAACAAATGATTTTGAGATTTCTAATTTCGCAGGTAGTTTTCTACAGTCGTTGGGCAACTGTGAAAAAATGAGATTGATCGGTTGAGTCATGCATGAGTAATCAAAGATAAAGTTAAAATGACCATCAATTTTTCGAAAGTCACAAGACTCATTTTTCATTTTGCGTATAAAAGTACCGAAATGGGCGAAATTTGTTTCGGGTGACTTTTATAGTGCTTATGATCTTTTACTATCCATCATTTAACCACTCCAAACAAAATATTGATTACGAAAGTGCATGGTCGAGTGAACACAATACTTTGGTGACGTATCATCATAGGGTCGTATGGTATCGCCCTCTACAGTATAACTTAAAACATCTTAAAATCGGAAAATGTTAGTGGTACCCCCTCTCCATTTCTCGGGCCCTCTCCCCATTTTCAAATTCTGGATCCACCACTGACTGACTTACATAAATTCACTGCTGATCCTGAGAAATTGTTAGTTAAGAATGCACTTGTGCAAAATGAACAGTAATTATTCTCAAGTTTTCGAATGTGCTCGCTCAAACATGAAAGTGTAAAAATTCGGAGATAGTGTTTGTGGTGATAAAAACGATGGCTGATCAAACAACAGCAATTACGTTTCAGTTGCAACGAAATTTTCTCCCATTTTTCGTTTTACACTCCCTCAAAATGAGTCTGGTGACTTTGAAAGGGGCAATTTTCCACTTTGATGCGTGCTCATTCATCCATAAATAAATAAATTTAATTTTGCTCATAACTTCGCCCATAGTTTGATTAAACATTACTGCCAAATGACATTGCTAAAGACAGCCTTGAAAAAAAGTTCCACCACATTGAATAAGGGGTTACTTACTATGAAACATATGCACTCATATTTTTGTACACAATGTCTATTAGAGAGGAAATCAAAATGTTAAAAACGATTTTTCTTACTCCAGCCAATTTTTTTTTCCATAAAACTTCGCACATTATCCAGATGGCGCACACAAGCAAATAATCATTTGATACGACAGAGAGTGGTGCCTAGGCCTTGAACTTTCTTCGTATTTGCATAAGTTTCAAATACTGTGTGCTCACTGAAGAATTAGATATCGGGATTTTCATGATAATTAAATCAAGTGAACTTGCGCCATGGCTGGGATTCGAACCAACGACCCTGTTTCAAAGGAAAGAGTTCAAGTTTTTATTTTCATTTCCATCAATAACATTACAAATAAAAATCAGACATACATCATAATATAAACAAATACAAATGAAATATGGTTACAAATTCCAAAACATTTGCAAAACAGTTTTAACAAAATATTGTTTGGAAATGTAAGAGTAAGATCAATCAGACCACAACACTCAACGATGAACATCTAATCGCAAAGACATAATCGTATTGCTAGTTTCCCATACACTCTTCAAGTGTTTGGCAACATGCTGTACACACAAGAATCGGTTAACAAATTTATCCAACTCTGGGTAGTTTTCAACCAATACTTTGTAGTATTCACCCAAATCACACAATATTGGTTTAAAACTACCCAGAATTGGATAAAGCTATCATCGTTGTGTGGACAGTATGTTGCCTTACATTTTAAAGAGTATATATTTTACTCGAACCAAGAAAGACGAGGTTATGTAGGCCTAAACCTCGCTCCCTCTTACACACTCAATATCTTTCTTTGTTTTCAATTTTGCAAGAATTGTCCTGCAATATTTTAAAGTATTGTATATGGAATAGTTTTGATCAGAGCTGATGATCTATACTATACAAATATATCAGGCTTTGAGAAAGTATAATGGAAATTATTTATCCGAGGTTGGACTGATAATTACTATTTTTCCCTGGGAGCGAAGCCCCGAGGGATAAATAATTACATTGCCAGTCCAAACGAGGATAAATAATTCCCACTATGCTTTCGAAAGAAACGCCTGATATTTTTTTTATATCCCTCTTTAACTTGTGGACCTTGTCCTCGTTGATGTTAGACCAGATCTAACGTAGCCGGACCTGGTCCTTCTCTGGGCCTGTCGAGCTAATGCTAACAGTTCCTGGGTAGGGTGCGCGCGGCTTCTACCGACTGCACTTAATGATAGGTCCGCTGCGCTGCGTTGGTCGTTGCTGCATGCAGTTGCACTCAAAATGTATATAAATATGCAGGATAATGCTCTGAAAATTAGTATCGGATCTTTACTCACCTTGTTAGGTATGTTTATATCTGGGTCAAGTCAAGCAGTTCAACGTTGAGAGTAAATATCGAGCATGAGCATGCGCACTTCTGCTCATGAAAGTATATTCAAAATCATATCCCTCTTATGAATATTCATGAGTATTCTATATGATTGGTCAATTCGTGATCGTGTGACAATAGGAAACCACATCGCTGCAAATTGCTCCGTATTGTTTTCTTGTAGCTCCGTATATTTTTTCGATATACGCGCATGCGTAATCTTATACCGAACTGAGGTGGGAAAAATAATTTCGCCTCCCGCCCCAGCACTTAGACGGCATTCTTGGGTTATTATTATTATTATTATCATCATCATCATCATCATCATCATCATCAATCATGATGTACCGGTGTGTCGACTCGGAATAGCCTCCGTCTCAAAACCAAAAGGACGGGAGTTCAATCCCCGGCCACGTCAGACCAAAAGACGTATAAAGATGGAAGTTGCTGTTACCCCGTTTGGCGTTCAACGATTAAGGGGATAGAGCCTTGTCGTCGATCTGGCGCTGCAGTGGCTGCCGGGCCCACGATCAAATGGGCAAAAAGAATTTTCGGAACATTTATATTCTCAGATTTCTATTTCAAACAATAAAATATGGATTATGCAGCCCCCCCCCCCCAAGAAAAACAGTGCTTAGTCCACTGATGAAGTTACCATGGGTAAACAAAGCGAAATAAATAAATAAATTCATCATGTTGGCCCTATACAGATAAATCCTCATTCAATAGATTCAATAGAATATTATTGCTATTATATTATTCCTTTTTTGGCTTGTCCGAAAAAAAAAATTGTTCGATGGGGTTGTGCTTTGAAAGTATCGTGAAGCTTGACCTCATTTAGAGACGAGTTGGGCTTGTCAGATATTTTGGGGTTTTTGCACCCCTTGGAATTCCTAGATCTGACTCTGGGGGATTGCATAACCTTTCCTTTTCCGTGCTTTGTGTATGGATAGAATTTCATACCGATCAAAAAAACCGCCACGCATGGAAGGCAATTCTGCATTTTTAGCTGCATTTAGCATTTCAAGAGTTTCTATTTTTTGTTATTTGGCGCCTCTTGAGTGGATGGTTTTTGCCTAAAAGATATCCCAGTAATACTAATGGAATCCAGCCATGTCCAAAGAGGGCATCGATTACAAAAGTTTGCGATCATTTACTTGAAATACCAAGAATAGTTTCCTAGGTGATAAAAACTGAAGTGCTAAAGAGGACATCACCTACATCGATCATTGTGTGATACAAATGGCAAGCTTTCACTTATAGCAAAGGAATTTTTAGAAGATAGGATCACATAGGACAAAATGCCAGTATTCTTACAGAGCTGTCTTCTGAAACATTGTGTTCTGACAGGAAATATTTCTCCTACAAAATATCTGACGGATCTGACGAATTTAAATTTCCAATAAATAACCCTTTTTCATGCCCCTCTTGCAATCATTCAGAGAATGAATACTACACTATTTAGCTCGGCCCCTCAAAACTTAACAATTAGGGCTCAGCAGCTTGTCAAGAAATACACTACTTAAGACTATGATCGAGTTAAATACACCATATACAATGTCCCTTTTATTTCTTCTCGAAACCTCCGTTTCACCAACGATAATGATCCCAAACTCATTTGGCCCTTCAGATGGGGGTTCATGGTTACGTTCAAAAAGCCTTAGGTATAGATTACAAACCGATTATGAAGTACGGATTTAAAATGATTTGAGACGAACAGCAGAGCAATTCGCAGGTGCATTTAAGTATTTTCTTTTAATGATTTAGTAGTCTATAATACAAAGAAAATGAGATCAAGATTCTGAGAAGTTTCGATACGGTTCCTAGCTGCTGATAAGTTTCTTTAAATATATACTGAAATTATAACCCGGTCTAAAGATTGAGTGCACTCAACCTTATTGAAACAGATTCAAACAGATATTAATCTTATAAAAGTTGAGTGAACTTGTAATGAACGAACTGAGAAAACACACCAAGTAACCTTTACCTGAATTAACTGGGATTTAGAAAAACAAATATTTGCTCGATTTTGGGCCATTTTAACATGTTATATAAATATTGTTCACCGACAAAAATATATTGTTGTGATTTTATTAAGGAAAATACGAATTTATGGACTAACTGTATTGCGGTACAAATATGTATATTAAGAAAGAGTAAACCGCAATAACTACATATTGAAAACTGCCCTTTATCAATTATCCAAAACTTATTCAGAAACCTAGGAATTACGCTGTTAAGCGTTAGAATAGATTCAGATGTGTGTTACGAGATCCTTCAATATCATTCTTTTCTGTCTCCGCCCTGGAAAATGGCCATTATAATAATCAAATGCATTTAATATTTCCTCGACGTACTTTTAATTCGAATTCCCTAGTGTGCTATAAGATTTAAAGTGTTTTGATAACGTCAAGACAGAATGTTGATTATTGTGAGGGAAGACGTGTCAATTCAAAACCTCCTTCATGTTTAATCCATGTTGTCTGTCCTAGATCTGATGATTGTACAACATACGTGGTGTACATAGTAGATATTCTGCGAGGAGTAGAATAGTCTAGTCATCCCCAAGAGCTGAATACTTAACCTACTTAACGCCCTAGCTTATTACAACGTTTTATATAAAGTCTCACTTTGTCGACGGTACATTGCAAATAATTAAAAGTCCAAATAGACACTTTGAACCAGGTTAATCATAACAATGCATTCGTCGATAATGATTTGAATAGCTAATTGAACTCTACTACAGGTGAAAGCAGATAGAACGGGTGATATGAAGAGAGCTGAGTCAGTTTGGTAAGGGAAGAGAGAAAGAGAAGAGAGATGATGATCTACTTTATACAGAAGAAGGGGAGGCAGAAAGACAGATAGAGGGCTTGATTATTTATTCATCCGTTAAAAGAAATATCTAAAGGCGAGGATAAGAAACATAAAAGAAATGGGATCGTCATATTGGAGGGAGTGAGCAGACCTGAGGTAGGCATTAAAAGAGCGAAATAAAGGAAAGTGACAGGAGCTGTTTCGCTGTAGTTTTTCAGGAAAATGAGACCGTGAGGTTTCATTTCTGACTTTCTGAAGTTATTGGTAATTTCCGCCAAGAAAGTGAGTAAAGTATGAGATAAACAGGATCCATTTATGTAATGTACAAATGTGAAAATTTGGAACGGAAAGTGTACGAGTCAAGTGAAAGTTTCACGCATGTATAAAGCGCCCATTGCAAGCGGCTAGGTTCAATACTTGTATTTTCCTTTTAGTGCGGTATTGGCAAAAGACAAAAATGATTAAAAGATTGAAAGTCCAAAAGTTATAAGATACACTTTCTACACTGTAAAAAAAAATTAGTAGAAATTACTTAATAAAATTGTGGCAAAAAATTGCCTTAATTTTTTCAAGTATTTATGACTTTGGCAGTTTTAAGTAAAATTTACTTATTTTCTTTGCTTCCATTTTACTCAAGAAAATTAAGTTACAATAACTTAATTCAATTAAGTAAAACAATCAACAAAATATTTGAAAATATCAAATGGGGGAGTGGACTTTCGTGATTCGAAATCCGCTCCCCCATCGTCCCACTTTTGGTGGCATCATTTTCATTTTAGACATGTTTTATCCAAATATTAGACTTTGTGAATTGTCACTTACCTGTACATGTATAGGTACTGACATTTATATTTATACGCGATCGTTTCATTCTTACAAATAAAACAGTGAGAATAATTTTCTGCTAAATGACTATTTAATATTGCCTTTTCATTGATTCAACAAAAGAATACAATAGTTAGCACACCCTTATCCAAAACAATTTCAAACACAAATAGATATGACAGTTATTAAAAAAAAAAAAACATTTACTTGCTCTAATGAATATTCATGCATTATTTAAATATGGCGTTAATTGAAAAATATAAGTACATTCAACATGATTTTATAAGTAACAATCATCTTTGCCTAATTGAGTTAGATTTACTCAATCAAAGCAAGCTATCAATACGTGAATTTTCTTAAATGTATATTGAACCCAAATAAATCAAGTAAATCAAGTAAATTAAAAGACAAGTTGAAACTACTTAAAAACAACGAAAAATAATTACAAATTGTAAATTCTACTTAAATACATTAAGTGTTAACTACTGATTCAAAGATTTTTTTTTACAGTGTATTCTGAATCTGCACATTTAGTTTATGAAACTAAAGGTTATGATACATGTAAAATGATAAACACAGTTACATCGGTTCTTCGGAGGCCAGCTCAGTTGACCGTTGTACTTATCCAATCCCAAGCGGAATTTGCCATCTGAAATAGTTCCTTTTCGTCAACGATCCATCAATTCAAGTTTCATTAAGTCATCCTGAGGTGCTACGGGAAAGTGACAGAGAAGGAAGCATGGATACTACTGAGAGCTTGAAGATTAAGAGAAGGACGGCTAAGGGCAAGCTGACAAGAATGGAGAAAGCCCTTAACTTCCAGATGGAGCAGCACCGTCCATCATCAGAGGTAAACGAGGCCTTTAAATCATACAAAGCAGCGTATGATCAAGTAAATGATGTGCACGAGAAGTACACAGCAACCATTTTGGATGATACCCAGTATGAAGCAGAGGAGAAATGGTTAGACGTAATTCAGGAATCCTTCTTGAAAAGGCAAATGGAGCTGACTGACTATAGCAAAGATGATGTAGAGTCAAGTAGTCCATTGGATGAAACTCAGATGACGCAAGCTTCTAGTGTGTCTCCTTTGTCATCCATTGTCAAGTTAGAGAAAACTAAATTACCAAGGTTTACTGGAGATGTTCGTGATTATCATTTTTTCAGGAAGGACTTCATCCATATGACAGAAGGCAGATATACCAAGAGAGATATGATTAGTTTACTCCGATCCTGTCTTCAAGGAAAGGCCCAGGACATGATAAGAGGTATCGGTGAAGACTTTGACTCAGCTATTGCATATCTTGACTCAATATATGGGATCCTAGATTTGTCGCAGATGTAGTAGTCCATGATTTAAACCAGTTCAATGGTTTAAAATGTGGAGAAGATGCCAGGTTCTGCGATCTTGTCCATCTAGTTCGCAGAAGTTATCATTGTCTACAAGCAGTGAATCGTCCACAAGACATGGACAATAGTCAAGTTCTTGCTCTCATTGAACGGAAGATGCATGTCGATGATAGGAGAGTGTGGTTCCGGCACTTGGAGCAAGATGGAAAGCCAGCATTTTTAAGTTACCTCATAGAGTGGATGACATCTGAGATGAAGTCTCGAATGAGAGCCGCAGCCCCAGTGCGTGCTGAAGAGAAGAAAGCCGGAAAAGTGTTTCAAGTTAGCAGTGTCCAGAGTAATTCTGCTAAGCCAGATGTTATGTTCTTCAAATGTTGGCTTTGCATGACATCAGATCATTGGACTGACCAGTGCAAAAAGCTTCTTAGCATGACCCAGTCTGACCGTTTGAATGTGGCTAAGAAGAACCAAGCCTGCTTCAGCTGTCTTAAGAAGGCGGGCAAGGATCATAGAATGAATACCTGCAAGAGAAGAAAGCAATGCACTGAAGTGACTGGAGGTCAGCAATGCAGATACTTCCATCATCCTCTCCTTCATAAGTCAGAAGAACAGAGTAACACTGTGGGTGTAGCTATCACCACCAATACAGATACACTGTTGCCAGTTGTTACTGCTGAGATAGTTTCTCCCAGTAAGCAGGAACGGATTGAAGGAAATGTGCTACTCGACTCCGGATCACAGTTAAGTATCGTGCGACAGGAAGTAGCTGACAGACTGAGAATGAAGGGAAAGAAAGTCTCGGTCACTATCACCAAGATTGGCTGTGATGAGGAGCAAGTCCAGACGGAGATATATCGATTCCCTGTTCAAACTATTGGTAGTAACCAAAGGCATTATGTGACTGCAATAGGACTGCCACACATCAGCAATGATATTTCTGAGGTACCATTGAAGGGAGAATGTAAGAAGATGCACTTAAGTCCCCAAGAAGTGCATAGGAAGAGTGGTACAGTTGATTTACTAATAGGACTGGACCATGTAATAATAATAATAATATAGGGTATTTATATTGCGCACATATCCACCTTGTTAGGTGCTCAAGGCGCTCCTATATTACCCGGCTAAGCTAGGCGTTCATAGCGCACACAGCTTTTTAAGGAATTACTTCCTACCGGTACCCATTTACCTCACCTGGGTTGAGTGCAGCACATTGTGGATCAGTTTCTTGCTGAAGGAAATTACGCCATGGCTGGGATTTGAACCCACGACCCTCTGTTTCAAAGTCCGAAGACTAATCCACAGTACAGATGCATGCAGGTCAAACCAGACAAGGAGTTAAATGTATCGCCCGCAAGTCGCCAATTGGATGGGTGGTGTTTGGACCTCTCAGCACCAGACAGCAGTTACCAAGTAGAGTACTCCATATGCAGGTAACCCAAGTGACTGATCTGACAGAATTTTGGAGTACAGAGAGTATGGGTGTTGAGTCTTCATCCTGCCAGTGTTACCCACCCAAACTGAGTTAAGTGGAAAACGATGAATACGATGTTATCAATGCTTCCTGCCAGAAAGTAGGGCGTCAGTGGATGATCCCTTATCCTTGGAAAAGGGATCCGAGTCATCTCCCTGATAATAAGATGCAGGCAGAGAGGATGCTTGCTGGAACTGAAAAGAAACTGGTCATAAATCCTGAGTATGCAGAGGCCTACAGCAAGCAAATGAAAGAGATGACAGAGATGGGGTTTTCAAGAAAGTTGACTCAAGAAGAGATGAAGAACTATCAAGGCCCGGTGCACTACATCAGTCATCATGCCGTAGTCAGGCCAGAGAAGAAATCTACCCCCTTACGAATTGTTTTCAATTCTTCCTCAAGTTTCCAGGGTCATTGTCTTAACGACTACTGGATGAAGGGACCGGATTTGCTGAAGGATCTGTTTGGAGTTCTGTTAAGATTCAGAGAGAGACCTGTAGCCATATTAGGTGACATATCCAAGATGTACCACCGTGTCCTCATTCCAGAAGCAGACCAACACGTGCATAGATATCTCTGGAGAGACTTGAATGTGAAACAAGAGCCAGATGTATATGTGAAGAAAGTGGTAACATTCGGGGATAAGCCTGCCCCCGCAATGGCCCAAATAGCTCTCAGACGCACTGCAGAGGAAGGAAGAAGTGCATATCCGGAAGCTGCAAGTGTAATAGAAAGGGACACTTACATGGATGATATATGCACATCAGTGTCTACAGTTGAAAAAGGTCGTAATCTCACACACGACCTGGATGAAGTGTTGGATACTGGCGGTTTCAAGGTCAAAGGCTGGATATCAAATGTCCCACTGAAGGAGGAGACGGTTCCTGAATGCCAGACAGAGACAAGTTTGCTAGGGAATTTGACGGAAGAAAAGGTGCTTGGAGTTGTGTGGACCCAGCAACAAGATGAGTTCTCTTATAAAGTCAAAGGAGAAAACTTAACTCAGCTCAGTGAGAAGCAGACCTCTGTGATGTGGACGAAGAGACGAATCTTGAGTCGCATTGCTAAGGTATTCGACCCGATTGGTTTTGCTGCTTCTTTCTTAGTGAAAGCTAAGATAGGAATGCAACGGCTGTGGGAGATTGGAGTCGGATGGGATGACGAGTTACCAGAGGAGATAAGTGCAGAATGGGATAAACTCTTCAATGAGATGAAGGCTCTGAATGACGTGAGGTTCCCGAGAAGTTTAACACCATCACAGTCTGTAGGTGTACCCATGCTAGTTGTATTTTGTGATGCATCAGAAGAAGCCTTCGGAACATGTGTATACATCAGGTGGAAACTGACTGATGATGAATATGATGTTAGATTCATTGCTGCCAAATCCAGAGTGGCACCTCTCAAGAAGCTAACGTTGCCACGTCTAGAACTACAAGCAGCAGTGATGGCGACTAGATTGTACACAGCTATCAAAGAAGAACTTACTCTTGAGCTTGATAGTGCTGTATTCATGACAGACAGCATGATCGTTCTTGGGTGGATCCGAAGTAAAGCTAGAGCCTACAAGCCGTTCGTGTCTGCCAGAGTGGGTGAAATTCAGACAAATTCCAACCCTTCTTGGTGGAGACATGTACCCGGAGACCAGAATCCTGCTGATGATATATCCCGAGGCATCCCTCCTGAGAAGCTAACAGAGATATGGGAGAATGGACCAGAATTTCTCTACTGGCATGATAATAGATGGCCAAGTACTGAGGAGACTCCTGATAGCAGAGAGGTAGAGAAAGAGAAGCGTAAAGTTCACCAGGTGGCCTTAGCAGAGGTTCAGTCAGAACCCATCGACTGCAAGAAGTTTTCTAGATGGAGGAAACTTGTTAGAGTTACAGCTTATGTTCAGAGATTCGTCAGAAACTTGAAGGCGAGATGTAACAAACACCAGATACTGACATTCAACCCTCTGATAATAAGCAAATCTCACCATCAGAGCTAGAGAATGCAGAGACTCTTTGGATAAAAAGAGCACAGAGAGAACTACATGATAGATACAAGAAAGGAGAGTTCAAAACTCTCAGTCCCTACATCAAGGAGGGAATCATCAGAGTCGGCGGCATGGTAGGAGAGAGAGTTGTTTCATATGATGAAAGACACCCAGTACTGCTACCACGTCAGCACCACATTTCTACACTCATAGTTAGCTACTTTCATGAGCAAGGTCACGAAGGGGTAGCAACCACCGCCGCAAAAGTGAGACAGAAGTACTGGATTGTGGGAGTTCAGAGGATCGCCAAGACTGTGAAGTACAAATGTGTGGTGTGCAGGAAATCAGAACATAGAGTAGAATCCCAGTTTATGGCAGATCTTCCTAGTCATCGTCTAGCACCATGCACACCGCCGTTCTACTATACGTCTTGCGACTATTTTGGACCAGACCAGGTTCGAGTTGGTAGAAACAAAACAACAAAGCATTACGGTGTGATCTTCACGTGCTTGAATACGAGGGCAGTGTATCTAGATGTCGCTGTCGACTGCTCAACAATGGAGTTCCTTCAAGTATTTCGCAGATTTGTAGCAGTCAGAGGTTACCCAGCAGTCATCTACAGTGACAATGGTACTCAGTTTGTGGGTGCTGAGAAGGAGCTTCGAGCTATGGAACAAGGCTGGAGTGAATCTCAGCTAAGAGAGTTTTGTGCCGAACGAGGAATCCAGTGGAAGTTTGTGACACCATCTGCGCCACATCAGAATGGATGCGTCGAATCCCTAGTGAAGAGTTGCAAGATAGCGCTACGCAAAGCAATAGGAGATCAGATCCTTCGTCCCTTTGAGCTACTTACCTGTTTGACAGAAGTCGCAAATTTAGTGAATCAGCGCCCTATTGGCAGAGTGCCCAATGATCCAGATGACGGTTCCTATCTTTCGCCCAATGACATGTTGTTAGGACGCGCATCTACATCAGTTCCACAAGGACCATTCCGGGAAACGCCTAATCCGAGGCATCGAGTTGAATTTGTACAGAGAATCATAAACTCTTTCTGGAAGGCCTGGAACCGAGACGTATTTCCTCTACTTGTTCCACGGAGGAAGTGGAATGTGGAGAAACGCAACGTTCGCGTTGGTGATATTGTTTTGTTGTCAGATCCTAATTCCGTTCGCGGAAAATGGACCCTAGGTAAGATAGTTAACGTCTATCCAGGGTCAGACAACAAGATAAGAAACGTTAAAGTAAAGACAAAGAATAATGAATATCGGAGACCAGTCACAAAGATAGTGGTCTTGTACCCTGTTGAAGGTTACAAGGATTAAATTTGATTTCAATGTTTATATGTTTATGTAAATGGGAACAAAGTGCCCATTGGGGCGGTGGATGTTTCGTTTAACAAGTATTTTTTCATATGTATTTCTTTTGATTTAGTTCAGAAGGTAGAATTTGAAGACACCTTAGAAATTTAAGTTGACCGCAAAATTGGCCTGTTAAAATTAGGCAGTTATCTACATGTGCAGCGAGCATGTTTGGAACCGTTTCGCTAGTTTTTCAGGAAAATGAGACCGTGAGGTTTCATTTCTGACTTTCTGAAGTTATTGGTACTTTCCGCCAAGAAAGTGAGTAAAGTATGAGATAAACAGGATCCATTTATGTAATGTACAAATGTGAAAATTTGGAACGGAAAGTGTACGAGTCAAGTGAAAGTTTCACGCATGTATAAAGCGCCCATTGCAAGCGGCTAGGTTCAATGCTTGTATTTTCCTTTTAGTGCGGTATTGGCAAAAGACAAAAATGATTAAAAGATTGAAAGTCCAAAAGTTATAAGATACACTTTCTATTCTGAATCTGCACATTTAGTTTATGAAACTAAAGGTTATGATACATGTAAAATGATAAACACAGTTACATCGGTTCTTCGAAGGCCAGCTCAGTTGACCGTTGTACTTATCCAATCCCAAGCGGAATTTGCCATAGTTCCTTTTCGTCAACGATCCACCTTTTCAAATTCTACTTCTAATTTAAATGTAGGCTTAGTATTACCAGACGCGGGTTGCAAAATCAGTCGATATACATTTCCGACACACCATCAAGTTTTAATTATGAGAGAGAGCGGTGAATAAAATATGAGGGGAAAATTTAAAAAATGGGGATAGATGGAAAGAATAGTGAAATCTTAAGTAGATTGTAAGTTACAAATCTTTTGTTTGATCTTATTCTAAAGATATGAACATTAAGCAACAAGCGTTCACTGAATTATATCGATAGTCTACAATGATGAATAAAAACTAGTGACAGTGTCATCAATTTTAAACAAATAATAATTCTACCTAATAAGTCTAATGGGTTTTAAAGATCGTGCGAGATTCGCCTCGGTTCCTTCTCATGGCATATGATGGGGGAAACGACAAACCGAACCTATATCATCGTTGACCCGTACTTTTCATTTTAGCATGTTTAGTAAGATTGCAGAGCTTAGCAATTATTGCACAACGCGCACATCGATTTCAGATGTATAGAACGACTTTAAATTGCTAGCCGAAGGTGGATATAATATTTTATTTAATCAAAGAGCTTCTCTTCAAAATCCTTGGTTTAATGGGACATAAGTTAATATGCAAGTTCGAACAGAGAAACCAAATAGGGGGTGGGGTTAAAATATTTATGACCATAAGAAGGTTCTTTAACTAAAAGGGGATCCCATCATTTGATGAAAAAGGGGGATATAAATTAATCAGAATATCCATGCAATACACATTAGATCGTGAGTAAAACATGTAAGAGCAGGGATGGAAGCAGTTTAAAATCTTACGATCCTTTTTTTTTTCTCGCCTGCAAAGCACGACACCATTGAAGTCTCAAACATTTGAACATGGTGAAGTTTTGATATATCATAATAAGATAAAAGGTAAATGGCCTGTTTCATTAAACCTGGGCATAAGGGTAATCAATTACCTTGCATTGGTTCCAGGTTTCAGTAGCCACTGCACGCCACTAGGCACCTTTTTTTATCGACACTAGGCGCCACAGCCGCATTGCATTGGCGCGAAATGGTCAGCTGGTACCAACTGGCGACCTCCATATTTCCACATACACATAACCTCAACAGCACTGAGAGATCACGATCTCTACACAGTTCTCTGGAATATGAAGAGGAAACCTGAACAAAAAGGGGATATACAAGATAAATAATTAAAAGCTCTATCTTGAAATATGCATACATCTTCCTAAAATAAAACACATGGAACTAAACCAGACTGCTTTTTCAACCCATGGCCTAATTTACGGTGGTAGACTAATATAAGAATGTTGTTCTGATGACAATGACAGTTTTAGGTTAGGTTAGTTAAGTCCACCCCTACAAAAAGTTGATTTGAATAGGAAAATCCAACAAGCAGAACACTGAAAATTTCATCAAAATCGGATGTAAAATAAGATAGCTAAGACATTTTAAAGTTTCACTTAATTTCACAAAACAGTTATTTTGGTCAGTATGCAAATGAGGAGACTTATGACATCATCCACTCACCATTTCTTTCGTATTTTATTATATGAAATGTGAAATTTTCAAAGTTTCTTCTCATGGTCAAATGAACCAATGATTAATCCTAACTCATCACGTGTGGAATTAGCATTGTTTAATACTATATGGTCCAGTCAAGGGGGTCCTTATTGTCAAATCTGTAAAAAATTAAATATTGTATAATTCACACAATAAAAAACAAAATAAATAGTGAGTGTGGGACATCATCGACTGCCTCCTTTGCATGTCACTGAGTTGTGCATATCACTGTTTTGTAAAAAATAAGTGAAATTTCAAAATGTCTTAACTTTCTTATTTTCATCCGATTTTGATGAAATTTTCAGCGTTATGCTTATTTGATTTTTCTCTATTTATTAAAATCAACATTTTTCTTGGGTGGACTTGACCTTTAAGTAACCAATAAATTATGTCCGTCCATGCTCCTTCTTACCACCCGCCAATAATCCCCTCTTCCTCCCTCTTTCTCTTTAATGCTCTCTCGTTCCTAATTCATTTCGGTGTCACGCGCGTAAAACATTCCCCATAGACTTGTGTGTTAAAATGGCACTTTTGAAAAATTCAAAAAAAATAAATGTGAAATTAGAGGGTCGAATTTTTACTACCTTTGGATAGGATATATATGTAACATTCCATATCTGACCAGAGAAGGGTATCGTAGCCAGCTCATTTTAAAAATAAATCGCCATTTATGAAGATAACTATTATAGGATCAAATTCATTAACTGAAACAGTAAAATAGTCCCAATTCTTCCGCAATTCAAAAAATAGTTCCAAATCATTGATATATCTTCCCAATTTGGGCTAAGGAAGTTCAGTAGTTACCATTTTTAGAATCAGTGTTAAATTTTGAATCATATTCATACACTTTGTCAATCAGCATTATCAAATTGGAAAAAAATCGAATGGGTTGGGTCGAACGAATATCTTTAGCCCTCCTGGGGCCCGTTGCATAAAACTTTTCACCTGAGAAAACTCAGGTTGTTTTTACCGGAGTTTTTGCCCTGTGTTAAAGTCAATGGCAGAAATCAGACTTACCTTAGTTTTCGGTTTTTACCAGAGTTTTCTCGGGTAAAAAGTTTTATGCAACAGGCCCCTGATGTAATTAGGCTCATGTCACCTTTTCTCTCCATTCTTTAATACTCTGGACCACTATACCGCCCTCTACTTCGATCATATAGATGAGTCTTATCTTTATTTAAATCCATCGTTTTACATAGCTTTCCGTTTGGTAATTGCCAACATCTCATTCCCTTATTAATCACGGATCCTGCATGACATATGCTTTTCTGCAATGCATGTAACTTTCATATTGGATAACACGTTTTCTTGGTGACGAAACTGTGACTTACTTTGGTTATAGTAGCTCTATAGTTCCAAATCAAAATACAATTACCGCAATTACATCAATCTTGTTTTAGAAATATCATTGTTGACTCATTTATTCATTAATCAAAACAAAATTACCACAATAATTACAATATTATTTTAGAAATATCATTGCTGATACATTTTTTCATTAATCAAAACAAAATTACCACAATAATTTAGCAATCTTATTTTAGAAATATAATTGCTGATGCATTTATTCATTAATCAAAACAAGTGGAATGCCTCTGGCCGTCTCACCTGCATCACGCGATTCAATATAGCAGCAGTGCTGATTTTGGAAACTACTATAACTCGCACAAGATGTTCAGTGATACTTGGTTACTCTTATTTCCACGTTTTATGAACTAGACCAATACACTTATAGAGATATGATGGCAATTCAACAAATACCCCCAACGTGGCCAAAGTTCTTTGACCTTACATGACCTTTGACCTTGATCATGTGACCTGAAACTCGCACAGGATGTTCAGTGATACTTGATTACTATTATGTCCAAGTTTTATGAACTAGACCAACACACTTTCAAATTTATGGCTGTAATTCAACAAATACCCCAATTTGGCCAAAGTTCATTGACCCTAAATGACCTTTGACCTTGATCATGTGACCTGAAACTTGCACAGGATGTTCAGTAATACTTGATTACTATTATGTCCAAGTTTCATGAATCAGATCCATAAACTTTCAAAGTTATGATGGTAATTCAACAGATACCCCCAATTCGGCCAAAGTTCATTGACCCTAAATGACCTTTGACCTTGGTCATGTGACGTGAAACTCATGCAGGATGTTCAGTGATACTTGATTAACCTTATGTATAAGTTTCATGAACTAGGTCCATATATTTTCTAAGTTATGATGACATTTCAAAAACTTAACCTTAGGTTAAGATTTTGATGTTGATTCCCCCAACATGGTCTAAGTTCATTGACCCTAAATGACCTTTGACCTTGGTCATGTGACATGAAACTCAGGCAGGATGTTCAGTAATACTTGATTAACCTTATGGCCAAGTTTCATGAACTAGGTCCATATACTTTCTAAGTTATGCTGTCATTTCAAAAAATTAACCTCAGGTTAAGATTTGGTGTTGACGCCGCCGCCGCCGTCGCCGCCGCCGTCGGAAAAGCGGCGCCTATAGTCTCACTCTGCTATGCAGGTGAGACAAAAAAATTAACACAATAATTACAGCAATCTTATTTTAGAAATATCATTGTTGATATATTTATTAATTAATCAAAACAAAATTACCACAATAATTACAATATTATTTTAGAAATATCATTGCTGATACATTTATTCATTAATCAAAACAAGATTACCACAATAATGTAGCAATCTTATTTTAGAAATATCATTGTTGATACATTTATTCATAAATCAAAACAAAATTAACACAATAATTACAGCAATCTTATTTTAGAAATATCATTGTTGATACATTTATTCATTATTAATACATCATATTCCAAGAGAGCCTACTGGCACGTGACAAAACGAGATGCCTACTAATGTCATAACAACCTTGTTGACTTGTTTACAGCTCAAGTGCAAAAATAAAATATCTTTAAAGTACCTTTATCCAAATCCCAATATTCATACCTCGAAACATTAGCCTCAGACACTTTGATGACTTAACGTTCTGTCGACTTAGCAATATGCGACACCGTAATAGGGATAATACAGCATCGAATAATTGATCCGACTACGCAATATTAACTATGCGAATTTCGGTCAATTATGTAGCTTCTGAGTACCCATTACCCATTTATAAAGGGTTATCAATCGTTACCTTTAGCACATCGTAGCAATATAAAGAATAAATGAAGATGTATTAAAGGAACTCATCAAGAATTAGACAGTTGATGCAGACACATATAAATCAACTCACTGGAGAACACTGCGGTGAGCGTATAATTAGAGTCAGATGTCATTAAATCCAATTGCAAGATTGCATTTTCCTCACCAAATATTCCCAGATCCAATATTCTCACTAAGGATCACTGAAGAAAAAATAAGTCGCATGATTTTGATGGATGTGTATTTTCCGAGGGATATACCGTTACTCCCGTCATAAACCACCCACATTAGTTATATTCAGCTCTTGGAATAATGATATTGGGTTTTATTTTCTTCCTTGCAATTATTAATGAATATGATATATGACTCATATTCATTAATAATTGCGAGGAAGAAAAATAAACCTAATATGAGTGTAAAACCACACATTATTACCACCACTGTGCTCAGTAAATATTAGGATTTGGGCACTTCCAACGTTAATGTGTCTAATTAAACTCTATTTCTATCATATTTCTAAGGAATGTTGAGTATATGTTTACCCCCCAAAAAAACTTCTTACTTTTCTCAAGTTGTTTAAAAAATCTGGAAAATAAGTCAAACCATATGGTTTTATGAAATGCAGAAACGTTTAAAAAGTAAAATCGCATTTCTTTATAGAAAAAAAAATATTTTGTGGAATTACAAGTGAAAGTTGTGACATGTATCATGTCACATTTTATCATTTATCATCATCATACATTTTATATGAAAAATCATAACATTTTAGTCCCATAATTTACACAAACCCAGTTTTATTCATTCATTGTTTAAATAGTGTATTGGGAATCATCACTTAATTCAATAAAATTTAACTTCACACAAGACCTCAAGTTTTTTAGCTCTTAAAAATGCCGCAGTGAACCATTGTACATTTCCCATCATGAAAAAAATGATGATATATTGCTCCCAATTGTATATATAACGGATAGAATGAGGTTACTTAATTATATTGTCCTGAATGACTTCTTAATGCATTCATTAAAAAGGAAGAATTTAGGGGCAATGCTTTCTTTCTGATTGATAAAAAGTTCATTATTTTATACAGGCTGTCCAGTACAACGCACAAGTGCCTGTACAACACACAAGTGTCCCTAACGACACACAATTGTCCCGTACGACACAGTATTTTTTATGATATATTGACAGAAATATTGAGCCAATAGCGCTTTCTATCATAATAAATATCTTTAGTGTGATAGGATTATCATTATCATCATCCAAATAAAGTGATTGAAGAAGTCAAAGAGACATAGAAGTTTGGCTTCAATTAAGAGATGTCCTTACGACACATTTCGAGTGTCCCGTACGCCACAATGTTCTCGAAAATTTTAATTTGCTTTATTTATTCATGAATTTTTATTTTGCTTTCTTTCATAATATGTGTTTGTTCTTGGGTATAATGAAATATTAATTTGAACTCAATTTTATGAAAACTATCTGTTCAACTCACAGACTTTAGAGTACAAACTTGAGGTTTCCACAAAAGCCACTTTTTCTGCGTCCCTTACGACACATTTCTAGTTTAAATCTGTATTATACAGGATTTGAATTCAAGTCATGTTAAGTCTTGGTTTTCCTAACAATCTGGTAGTACTTGATGATCAATTTACTGGAATAATTTGTTTTTCTTGTCGAAACTGTCAAATTTTCTCTAAATGTCCCGTACGACACGTATGGAATCACCCTTTACTGGAAATCACTGGTTGTTGAACGGTAGGATATTATTTCCAACGCACTTCCCAACAACATTGTGAAATGAGGTACATAAACGCGACCACGCAGAACTAACGTTTAAAACGGGATATACGCCTGGCGATTTAAAAGTGTCAAAACGAAAATCAGAATAAAAAAAATAAATTGCATGTTCTGAATATTTTTCCCAAAAAATGTTTATTACTGTCGCCAGGTCTGCTGTTTAACATAAAATGTCATGTATGCTCTAATAAAATGTTAACACAGCAATGATGTCTGGATGGGGAAGCATTATAATTTACATAAATAATTAATTTATCACCATAATATGTTAATAATAAATTTGGTGTATATAAGTTTATTACCACTGCATCCTTTTTCTTAGAACTCGAATCCCTTGACGCTTTGTTCACGTCGTTTATAACAAGTAGACCTATTATCTCATTAACCCCGCCCTCCTTTCAACGTTGCATCGACCCTCTTCTCTCACCCTTTCACTATTATAACGTTCAAATATCGAATAAGAGTGTCCAATGAATCCCTTTGGTCTTCTAATTACAATTTGACTAAAGTAGAACGACTAATCACACCCTTGAGGGATGATACTAAATACTAATCTATCTAGATAACTGTCACACCGCTACACATGTGACATCGTATAACCATAGAGCCATAGAGCTATAGATCTATGGTATAACTGAGGACGATATCTAGTACATCATTTGCCGCACTATTCTCAATAGCTTGCCGAGACAGAGTGTTTTTCGCTGAACCTTATTTTACCTGTCATATCATCTTTCCCTTTAATCGTTTATATTTCCATTCATACAGAACTATGACAACCAAATACTCAATAATAATAGCCAGCAGATAAGACACTTTAAATAACTATAGTTATTAAAAATAAAACCCAAAATACAGACATAACTTGCTGAAATATTTAGAATATTAACAAATAATCACGAACCGATATTGGTTCATGCATTCAAATGCTCATGGATTTTCCCAAAGACTTGACTTCATTGAATTTGCAATTATCCTTGTAAGGGAGTTCTAGATTAAGGTGAATTATGTATTTTGATTGCATTATACTGCATATTGTCACTAAACATATGGGGCAATTCTGTATCACAATGTCTTAAATGTACGAGGAGAAATGGGTTGAATTTAACAAGGATCTACGTATAAATACGTACACCCAGAATCAAGATAGGTTTTTTATATTATTATTATCATTTTTTATTCTTCATGGTGTTGTAATTGGTTTGTATTTCTTTCTTCGAATAACAGACTCATGCAGATCTATTCCTGTTATTTTATTACTTTTTTTGTAAAATTACATGACGTCGTTTGTGAGGAAAATTTCAAAATTTCCTTGAAGAGCTCTGTTACTCGAAATAAACACACCATGAACGTTATGAGATGATAAGAAAACAAATAGTTTAGATCTCTTGAATCAGTTAAGGAAAGCAGTAAAACTTCATAGCTGAAAAAAAAATGATGAACAGCCAAAAGGATAAAATCTGTACTTTTGGCACATGTCACGTAAATGGAACACGCTTTGTTTGCACGCGTGTGGGTTATATACTGTGTGTCTACCCTCACCTCACCAGGGATAAGAGCAGCACAATGTGGGTAAATTTCTTGCTGAAGGAAAACACACTCATGATAGCATTTCTTATGTCTTTCTACTCACAAGCTTCCAATATTATTCAAATTGCACATTTATTACCATTAGCACACAAATATGGTCTTAATAAATCAAAATACAAACCCAGTCGCGTAAAAACATGTGAACCAAATACACAAAAAGAACTTAGTATGAGAAACATTTTGAAGTTTTACATAGTCGTACCTAAAACTGTACGTGAAAAGTAAAAGATGATGGACCCAGAGGGCGCTCTGACGAGGGTGGACGTATTTTTAGATCGCTGCGTCGGCCCACTTTTTAATCTTAGAATATCACTTTTTTACTTGCACATCTTGTTTGATTTTTACGATTATCTTGCCTATTAAATACCTATTATTGGAAACCGCACAGTTTTGACGACATATTTTTATCGAGAAGGAGAGTTTTAACCGTTTTATATCACCCTGCATCGGTCATTTTTAACTGCGTCATCACCATATACTATACAACGCACAACGCATACTCTACACAGCGGGAAATTCAACTTTGCATTCAACTCCACATCGCATCGGATTTCCAACATGGCGAAAACAACATTATTGAGATCGAGTCTACATGCCTTTTTAGGACTGTTTCTACTTGCTACACGTATATCTAGTGGAGATTTGAGAGTGAATGAGTCAGCCAGCTTTCACGGTAGGAACTTTCCATTTTATACTGATTATCGTGATTTTAACTTTGGACTGTTTGGTGAGTTTGATCCCGTATCAAATTACATTACCCGAATTGACATGCCCATTACACGATTATATATCCAATATTACATATCGTATAACTGTGTAACCCATAATGAATTTGGGAAAGGACTGCAAACCACAGTGGTCAGCTCAAAACTACCAAAAGGCTTATATGCCATTATCCAGATTGTTAACTTACTCGCAGGCGACATTGAACCAAACCCTGGCCCCACCCTAAACTTTAAGCCTGGAGCCGGACTGAAGCTCAAGAGAAAGAGAGGGAGGAAGCCCAAATATCCATGTACTCTATGTAACTATGCTGTGAAGATTGACGACAAAGGCATGCTTTGTTCAAACTGTAATAAATGGTCACACAATAGTTGTACAGGTGTAACCGATGAATTGTATGAATACCATAAGAAAAACTCCAATGCCATTTGGTATTGCCCGGAATGTGATCATGTAAACATTGTCACATCAAATGCTGGTGGCGATGAATCATATTGTAGCACACTTCAATTTGATGTTCTTGACCCAGACCTGAATGATGATCTAAATACTTCAGAATTTATCCAAGTAACTACAACAAGTCCTAAACGAACTATTAAACAAAGAAAAGCTGAGAAGAAACAAGAGAGTAGATCTATTAGATCTAAAGTTAGACAAACCTTGAACGATACAAGTTCATGTAAACTTAAGAAAAACAACATCAAAATAGCCATAGCTAACTTCCAGAGTATTAGAAATAAAGTAACTGAATTTCAGGCCTTCCACACAGTAACCAAACCAGACATCATATTGGGATCAGAATCCTGGCTCGATGAAAATACAACATCAGCTGAAATTTTTCCAACCAACTTGCAAGTCATCCGGAAAGACCGTAAGAACATAAAGGGAGGAGGAGTCTTCATTGCCCTCGACCAAACAATCCCTATAATAGAGAGACCTGATCTCGCTGAAGAAGACAGTGAGTCAGCATGGTGCCAACTTCTTGTAAATGATGGGAGCAGTATCTATATCGGCTCCTACTATAGGCCCCCAACGAATAGTAATGACTTAGAAAATCTTAGCAAAAGCCTTGAAAAAATCCAACAGGAAACTAACACACCCTACATCATACTTGGAGGGGATTTTAATATACCGAATATGTCATGGACTCCAACCGAGGCCACAACCCCACTTCAACGAGACATACTAGGAATTATTGACGAACACAGCTTAGAACAACTCGTCAATTTCACAACACGTCGAGATGCTAGTGGAACCGAAAATATCCTAGACTTGTTTTTCACTACGCACCCATCTCTTGTGAAGAACATCCACCCATACCCAGGATTTTCTGACCACAGCGTAGTAATGGTGGAAATTAACATTAAAGCACCCCTGCCTACTAGGCCGCCAAGAGAGATCCACCAATGGAAAAAGATGGATGAAAACAAAATCAAAACAGACGCAGAGAATTTTTGCGTGAACTTTTTGGACTCAAATCCTGGTAGTAAATCAGTCGAAGAGAATTGGTGCAACTTTAGAGACAAAATGCACGACCTTGTCAACCAACACGTACCGTCAAAAACAGTGTCAGGAAAACCAAGAGTACCCTGGCTAACCCCCAAACTCCAGAAACTTTGCCGCAAGAAGGAGAGGTACTATTCAAAGGCAAAGCAACTCGGAGGACAAGATAGATGGGACAAATACAAACAAATAAAAAGAGTAGTCAATAAAGAACTTAGAAAAGCCCAACGGACATTCATAGCAACTCTTTCAGAAGCCGGTAATAAACAGTTCTGGAAATATATCAAAACCAGACGAAAGGACAACGTAGGGATCCAGAGCCTTAAGAAGGGAAACGACATCATTACTGATGACAAAGGGAAAGCAGACGCACTGGCCGAACAGTTCCAGAGCGTCTTCTCCAGGGACGAAACCCAAATCCCCAACCTTCCAACAAGAAACATCCCTGATATGCCAGATATCAACATCACAGTTAGTGGCATCCTCAAGCTATTGAACAAGTTAGATGTCTCAAAGGCCGCAGGACCAGATAGCATACCAAACCGTATTCTTAAACTTACAGCTGAAGAAATAGCCCCCGTCCTTCAATTCATATTTAAACAGTCATACGACCAAGGGATCCTTCCCGAGGATTGGCGTAAAGCGAACATCGCTGCTATCTACAAGAAGGGTCCTAAAAATGAACCAGCTAATTATCGCCCTATATCCTTGACCAGTGTATGCTGCAAACTTATGGAACATATAGTAGACAGCCATCTAATGACACACCTTACTTCAAACTCAATCCTTTCTGACTACCAGCATGCCTTCAGACGGGGTAGATCATGTGACACACAATTAGTTGCCACAATCCATGATCTTGCTACTCATCACAACAACAAGGAGACATGTGACATCGCAATACTCGACTTTAGTAAAGCATTCGATGTCGTCCCCCACAAGAAATTGTTGCAGAAACTTCAATTGTATGGCATCCGTAGCAAGACCCTTGAGTGGATAAGATCCTTCCTGACCCAGAGATATCAAAGAACAGTAGTGAATGGTAAAACATCAAAGTGGTTACCAGTCCTAAGCGGTATTCCGCAGGGAACAGTCCTCGGGCCCCACCTCTTCATCTTATATATAAACGACCTCTCAGAAGCAGTTCACAGCACGGCAAGATTGTTCGCAGATGACTGCATACTCTACCGAGCAATATCCAACCCCTCTGATGAAGAATCACTACAAAAAGACTTGGATAATTTGGTCACATGGGGAAACACATGGGGGATGAAATTCAACGCTTCCAAATGCACTGTCATGAGGATCTCCAGAAAGCGAGTACCAGGACATACCAATTACTTACTCCTTGGTCAACAACTTCAGGAAGTAAATAGCCATCAATACCTAGGAATACATATAGAAAACAGCCTAAAATGGGATAAGCAGTCACAACAGGCAACCGCCAAAGGTACGAGGGCGTTAAACTTCATCAGAAGGAACTTCTATCACTGCTCTAAAACAGTGAAGGAACGTTTATACCATTCACTTGTTAGACCCCACCTAGAATACGCTTCGATAGCATGGCACCCAGGCACAGTCAAGAACACCAAATTGCTGGAAATGGTTCAGAGACGAGCCGCCCGGTTCGTCACAGGAAACTACACACGGGGATCCAGTGTTACTAACATAATGACAACACTTGGCTGGATGTCTCTCGAAGAAAGGAGGCGAAATCACCGAATCATCAACTTATATAAGATCATCCATGGAGAAACTCAACTTGACTTAAATAAATATGCCACAAGAAAAATAACAAGACTAAGAAGATCCCATGATGAACTGTATGACGTCACTTCAAAGTTCATCACAACTACTCAACTGGCTAATTCCTTCTTCCCTGAAGCAATCTCCCACTGGAATAACCTCACAGCTGATATGGTATCCTCCAAAAGCACTGACATACTTAAAGCAAAACTAAACATGCAAAACCTGCAACAAAACAAAACTGAGTAATAATACTCCCACTCTCGTCAGCCCTGAGTTACCCTTCCTGGTGGAGGACTTCAGGGATTGAAACTACAAGGTACAAGGCACAAGGTATAACAATGAGGAATATTGTGAATAATTGAAGTGAATATAGAGGCGAGTTTACTTTATAATGTTATCTCCATAAGTTCTTAAAGGTCAAGTCCACCCCAGGAAAATGCTTACTTGAATAAATAGAGAAAAATCAAACTAGCATAGTGCTGAAAATATCATCAAAATCGGATGTAAAATAAGAAAAATATGACATTTTAAAGTTTCGCTTATTTTTCACAAAACAGTGATATGCACAACTAACAACTAGGTGACTCAGTCGGTGGTGTCCATTACTAACTATTTATTTTGTTTTTTATTGTTTGAATTATACAATATTTCATTTTTTATAGATTTGACAATAAGGAACAAATTGACTAAACCATATAGTATTAAACAATGCTATTTCCACATGTTCAGGGAGAAATTAATCGTTGTATCACTTGACAATGAGGAGAAAATGAGAATATTTCATATTTCATATAATACAATACAAAAGAAATAGTGAGTGGATGACGTCATAGTCTCCTCAATTGCATACCAGCCAGGATGTGCATATAACTGTTTTGTGAAAATAAGCGAAACTTTAAAATGTCATAACTTTCTTATTTACACACGATTTTGATGAAATTTTCAGTGTTATGCTTATTGGATTTTTCTCTTTTTTATTCAAACCATCTTTTTGTTGGGAGGACTTGTCCTTTAAACATGGAATGCTGAACCCAAATCTCCATCAAGTCGTTAGAGACAAAAAGCACAGTTGGAGCAATGATTTAGACAACAAATCTTTAAAAACGAAAATATCAGCAAGCTACCACTTCATCTTGCTTCTATGAATACCACAATATGTCTCCCGTTGCCGCAATTTTTGAAGAAATATTTTCACAAATGTACATGTATGCATAATTATTCACTATTTCTGTGTGATCGATAACAGAAACAGAAGTAAATGTCGTTCTGGAAGTTTAGCAGACATTTTGATAGATTATAACGTCAACTTTTGTCAGCATGACAACTGAAGTAGGCATTTTAATCGCGCTGATTTGAGAGGGAAGTAAAAAAAAATCCTAAAGCAGGGTGGCACTTTGAAGCAGTGGGAGACATGTAGGCCTACTAATGCAAGATGAAATACACCTTCGCCAAAACAAGAAAAGGATAACGATATCGAAATTAAGCAGAAGTTTTTTTGTTTTTTTTTCCTCGTAAGTTGTTTTTTCCCCTGTAACGGCAAGCTGAAAACACTTACACAAAGACCGATCAGAGTGTATCGTGTGACTAATTTAAATACCAAATAGTCAGGTGGATATACACAAGTGTATCCTAGTAAACCACGCGACTGCGTCTCGTTCTTAAAGATGATATGTATAAAACATTATTACAGTTGCACACAGCGGGTTAAAATGCACCATTGCACGAACAAGCTATTTCTCTTCCCATTTCTCTCAATCTCTATCTCTCTCTTCTCGTCCTGCCCCACCCCCTCCTTTTTATTCCATTTTCCTTCTTATGCTACAAAAATAAACCGTTGCCCGAAAATTTGGGTTTGATAATTTTAAACAATATTTATCCTATCTACGCCAATATCTTACTGATAGATGTCGAACGTTTAGCACACTTTTTATGAATTTTTTTAATTGCGCGGTTTTTCCCGCCACATAAAGCACCAGGAGGTGAGGTCACTTCATAATGCAAATAAAAATGCAGAAATTGTAGCCCAATACTGCTAAATACAGCATTATGATACAAGTAACACATGATACCAGTTAAAAGGATGTTTACAAATCGCAAAGATATATACACATCACAAAATGATTAAAGGTCAAGTCCACCCCAGAAAATTGTTGATTTGAATAATCAGAGAAAAATCGAATTAGCATAATGTGGAAATTTCATTAAAATCGGATGTAAAATAAGAAAGTAATGACATTTTAAAATTTCGCTTATTTTTCACAAAACAGTGATATGCACAACTCCGTGACATGCAAATGAGACAGACGATGTTGTCCCTTACTCACCATTCATTTTGTTTTCATTGTTTGAATTATACAATAATTTTTACAGATTTTACATTAAGGACTATCTTAAATGAACCATTTAGTATTAATCAATACTAATTCCATGTGTTCAGGGAGGAATTAATCGTTGCTTCATTGGACAATAAGGAAAAAATTAGAATATTTCATATAATAAAATACACGTACGAAAGAAATAGAGTATGACATCATCAGTCTCCTCATCTGCATACCGACCAGGATGTGCACAAAACTGATTTATGAAATCAAGTAAAATTTTAAAATGTCATAACTTTCTTATTTTACATCCGATTTTGCTGAAATGTTATGCTTGTTTGATTTTTCTCTATTTATTCAAATCAATTTTTTGTTAGGATGGACTTGTCCTTTAACGTCATAAATCATAAGTAATCTCCGGCATGTCATTTTCGGGGTTTTATTCGCCCGTCCAACTCCGGTGGATTTAAAAATAAGACGTGTATTCAATCATTCCCATATCTAATTAAACCTTGCGCGGTCCTATATAATCCCAGATATACATCCTCATAATGATTTTATTCATTCAATGCACTTAAAATTCGTCGTCCTTAATCCATTATATCCTCTTGAAAAACATCAAAAGGTATAAAAACATAATAAAGATTTCTTTATTATGCCTTCTGCATGCCTCTTCAAAAGTTCAAAAGTTTAAATAAAAACGATATTTGGCTTCCACATTCGTCATTCCGTAATGCCCATTCATTAAACGGATCGGTGTTGGACTTACAAATTTTTCGCTTTTCGTTTGTGTTTTTATTGTATATCAATCAAATTCAACTTTGTCATCACTTCGCTACCCCCTCCCCCTCCTCTTACAATAAATAGGGAGCAAAACTTGACGAACAAAACAAACAAAACTAGCACAACAGCAGTGATGTTTAACACTGAGTCACTTGGTGAATTACATGAATTACATTATTAAATAAAATAGAAAAAACAGGTAAATCAATCAAGCGGTTGATTTCACAGAATACCTATGCTTCCACTCACTGTTTTGTATGATACATTATGACGTCATGCAGCATCTTAACCAAGATTCCATCTAACCTCATGATTTTCTCAGTTTAAACAGCATTTCCTTTTGTTTCATTAAAAATGATTGTTCAATTGCGTTAATCTTTGAACAAGTTGAACTCAAGGGCACGATCCGTTGAGCGTTCCAGTCTGAATAAATCCAATTTTATCTTTCTCTTTGGACCACGTGGTTCGTAAGAGTCTTTTCAAATCTTCTCCCCCAAAAATACACTCAATAGCCTTTTGAGACATATCCCAGATATCTAGGTGAGATAGATTGAAAGTATTAGCAGCAAGTAAGTATTCCTCTGAAAGACTTGTTGAGAAAACGCCTTTATCATCCGTCTGAATAAAAAAAAGTAAACATTTATTGAATTATGTCACATGCGATTGTAATCATGATTTGTTTTACTTGACTTTTAATATTAATCTTAATCTCGATTATGATTTTAACCTTATCATAAATTTCAATTTTAACCTCAATTTTTAATTTTCTTGTTCACTTCCTTTTAAATGATATCATTTCATTTTGTTATATTTAAATTCACATTTATGTTCCCATCTTTACATTAATCTATTTTAAATCATTCAGTCTTTGTTTATTTACTTTACTATTTGTTTTTGGTTTTATGTTATTTTTTTGTATCACATGTCTTTTTATTTATATAATTATTTATATATTTATTTAATAATTGTCATTGGGGTGCACTCAGTCGTTAAAAAAATGTACAGGCAATAAATTATGTCTAACGTCTGAACTAGAACCCAGGTTTGCTTATTTTATCTTTAAGAAGCGAAGCAATACGATCATAAAGCGACGCGGAAAGAGCGTCTTGCGTTATATATGTATTGCATTCAGGGTTAAGGGCCTGTCAGTAAAGCCCCCGTCACACTTATTCGGAATCAGCTGGATTCAAGCAGAACCTGCCGAAATGATTTTTTTTTCAAAATCCGAGCCACATTCGGGAGGTATTAATTTCGAATTGAGCTAAATTTGTAAAAATGTCGTTCGATGACTTCAATGCTCCTCAGAGACTCCTCAGTGCTGACTGACGTTGCAGCAACAGCTAGCTTTGGTATGCGATTCGATTCTCCCATTAATGCGATCAGAATGTTTCGAATGTTGTTGAAATGTCGTCAGAATATTTCGAATGAGGTCAGAGTGCTGTTGGACTGCACTTAGAATGCCGTTCGATATTTTTCCAGTTCGAATGCACCTCGAAAGTTTTGAGCGTGAGCAAAACATTCGGGCCGGACACAAGAATGGACCCGAATATTTGGAATGCACTCAGAATGCAGTCAGAATTTTTAAAATGCACTTCGAATATCCAGGAATGTGCCAAGAATTTTAATTCCGACGGCATTCCGCCTCTCGTGTGACTAGGGTATAAGAAAATCACGAAGGAAAAGTTGAGTAAGTCCAGTCTTGCATTATCAGCGGCGTAACAGGGGTCGGTGGCCAGGGGGGGGGGGGCAAGAGCCAAAAATTTCCCGGTCATATCATGGTATGAACAGGCGTAATGGTGTAATGAGGCGACTATTTTGAGAAGGCCAGATATTGTGTATCGGGCAGAATTTGTTTTTAAAGAAGTTGCGAGCGAGCGAAGCGAGCGAGCAAAAATTTTGACCTTTTTAAATACAAAAAAATCAAATTTTGTGGTAGATTTTGACATGTTATCCAGAGAATAATATATTTCACTCTTCTCTCTTTAGATTCCTTTTTTTTTTGTGGTCTGTACGCCACTGTGAACAGGATTCTTTGCCGCAGTAGCGTGAAGAGTAAAAAAAAAAAAAAAAAAAAAACGAGGGGCGCAGTATAGCACATGTACTAAAAAGCTGCTTTATATAAGTCCCGAGAAAGCGAAGCGAGCGAGAAAAAAATCACCTTTTCATGAGAATCTATACACAACAAAAAAAGTAAGTCCCCCCTTAAACAAACATCAATAATTTCCGAACCAATGCGAGTTTTTAATGTATTTTTACATGAGCGTGTAGGTAATTTTATAAGCTATCCTCTGAGTAAATGTTATGGACATATTTTACGTCATGCTTCAGTGAGCACCGTCAGAAGGCAAAAATGTCACTTTTCAAAAGTCACAAGCCAAATATCATTACTTTGATTCCATTTTATTGGAACTAATTCCACATTCTCATCATGAAAAATAGTCAGAAGGCTTGTAAAAGGTACTTTCTAAAAGACGATACAACTTTTTTGGCTAAATTTCACGGTTGAATAAACACAAGTCCAATTGGATTTTTTACACATTTCTATAAATAAAAATGATAGAATATGATGACAGTTATTTTTGGGAAGAGTATCTTCAGCAATATTCATCGTTTCACGGTTCAATAAACATATATTGAATACAAAAAATACGATTTTCAAATATCATAGGCATGTATTGTTTCATTTTGGTAACTGAAAATGATCTTTTCTCAACTTTTTCGTTATGTTCATGACCAATTAACATGCTTCAATGATTCAAAGGCGTTTAATTAAACGTTCACGCTTGAATGAACATGTGGAATGTGTTTAGCTCTTTTTTACGTTATTGGAAAAATGCAATTTGTAACTATGGATATCTGTCACAAACCTCCTTGCGTAGTTCAATTGATTTGATTTTTATGAAAATCCCGATGTTTAATGCATCATTGAGCACACAATATTCGAAAATTATGCAAATGAGAAGAAAGTTCAAGGCCTTGGCCCCACTCTGTGTAGTATCGAATGGTTATTTTGGTGTGCGCGCCTTTTGGATAGTGTTACTCTGAAGCCATGTACGAAGTTTCATGAAATAAATATTGGCAGAAGTAACAAAAACCGTCCATGAAACAAACCCTCATTTCATATTTGTTAGAATGTTGACTTCCTCTCTCATAGACTTGTGTACATTATGGGTGCATATGTTTAAGAATACGTAACCCCTTATTCAATATGGTGGAACTTTTTTTCAAGGCTGTCTTTTTCAATGTCATTTGGTAGTAATGTTTATCAACCCATGGGCATAATTTTTTGCAAAAATGAGATCGATTTGTCTATTTATGGATGAGTGAGCACGCATCAAAGTGGAAAAATTTGTATTTTCAATGTCACAGACTCATTTTAAAGGGTAATAAAGTGAATATTGGGGGCTAATTCGGTTTCAAATGTGACTTTACTTGCTGTGTTTTTATCATCCATCATTTCTATCACCACACAATTTCCGAACTTAAAACATTTTCATGGTTGAGCGAGCACATTCGAAAGCTTAGGAATAAATACTCTTTATACTGCATAAATGTATTCTTTCCTAACAATTTCTCATGATCAGTTTAATTTATGGACAAATCAGTGGTGGATCCAGAATTTTGAAATGGGGGAGGGGCCTATAATCGGGGGAGACACCAACATTTTCAAATTTTAACATGATCTAACAAGTTGTAGAGGATATTACCATAAACCCCTATCATAATACGTCACAATACAGGGGCCGCGGAACGGTTTTCAAAGTGGGGGGGGGGGGGGGCTGACCATGCAAAAAAAGCCACAATCGTATGGTCATTTTTACATTTTTGTACATGCTTTGTACACGCTTCCGCGGCCCCTGCAATACATTGTGCTCACTCAACCATGAACATTGATATCAAAATTGTGTGTGGAGTGGCTAGATGATGGATAGTAAAACAGCATAACACCATAAAAAACAACTTTTGCCCAACTTTGTATTTGCACAATCTGAAAAACGACTCTTGTGACTTTCAAAAATTGCCATTTTTAATTCAATCTTTAATTACTCAAGCATGACTCAACCGATCAATCTCAATTTTCACCAGGAGTTGCCTAATGAGTGTAGAAAACCACCTACAGAATATCATATCTCTAAATAATTCCGTTCAAAAGTTACAGCAATTTGATTTAGGGGGGACTTACTTTTTTGTTGTGTATATAACTTTGAGCTCTTTTTTAAAACTTTATATCGAGTAAATAAAATCACATCCTACACTTTTCCTTTGCTTTTCTTTCCTCCTTTTTTTGTTCTTGTTTGTAGAACTTTTTGGGGCCATGGCCCAACCCTTCCATACGCAGTGCTGTGCGGTTGGGGTCCGGGGCGGAGCCCCCAGAACTTCTTGATATCAAAGCCATTTAAACCTCGCAGATTGCCGCTATTTTAATCAAATCGCGGGCATATACAGAACATAGCTTGTACACAACACATTTATTCAACCCAGTTGCGTAATGAACTTAATATTTTGAGGGGGCAAAACATAGCAATGTGGGAAAAATTTGTAAAAAAGTCGCCAGCGTGCAAAGCGAGCTCGAAAAAAAAAATTTCTTATTGAAATTAAATTCTAATTATGTGATAGATTTTTCCATTATATTCAGAAAATTCATTTCATTATACGTCGTCTCCTATAATTTCTTTTATTTCCTCTTTCGTGTGGAACCAAGACCCCTCCCGCGCCTGTATGCCAGTGATTGAACGGGGGGGGGGGGGCGTTATAGAGCCAGTTTAAGGTTATAAATGAAGAGCCCCTACTGCGTGGGGTCTGGGGCCAAGCCCCGGTAGCTTATTTGCATAAAATTTAGAAGCTTAGCACAATGTTGTATATATGCAGTCCATCTTTCTTCCTGCTCTTTAATTTCAATCATCGGCAGCCCGGTCGTGTTATTATTTTTTTCTTGTCCCTATTCTTTGTTTTCCAATTTAGCTTTTGATCAATTACATTCTACCTTCGTTCCCGCTATTGTTTGCCATTTTGTCATATTTTGATTTATTTTCCATCATGCCATAGCATTACATAGGCCTATTTCGGAATGATTTGTTCTTTCTCAAATGCATTTCTTTCGTACATTTTCCCACTTTCCTTCCTTTTCCATTTAAAAAAATGTTTTTTTCTTCGTTTTCTTTTCACTTTTCCATTTAAAAAAATGTTTTTTTCTTCGTTTTCTTTTCACTTTTTCCTTTCCCTTTCCTTCTTTCTTTTTGCCCTTTACTTTCCATTTCCCTTTCTTTCTCCCTCCTTTTTTTTCTTTTTCCCATTTTTCTTTTATTTTCCCGGTGAAATCCGCCAGTTACACAAACAAGAACAAGAAAAAGGAGGAAAGAAAAGCAAAGGAAAAGTGTAGGATGTGATTTTATTTACTGAATATAATGTAAACAAAATAGCTCAAAGTTATAGATTCTCATGAAAAGGTGATTTTTTTTTCTCGCTCGCTTCGCTCGCTCGGGACTTATATAAAGCAGCTTTTTAGCACATGTGCTATACTGCGCCCCTCGTTTTTTTTTTTGTTTTTTTTTTACTCTTCACGCTACTGCGGCAAAGAATCCTGTTCACAGTGTTCACAGTGGCGTACAGACCACAACAAATGAATCTAAAGAGAGAAGAGTGAAATATATTATTCTCTGGATATCATGTCAAAATCTATCACAAAATTGGATTTTTGTATTAAAAAAGGTCAAAATATTTGCTCGCTCGCAACTTTTTTAAAAACAAATTATGCCCGATACACAATATCTGGCCTTCTCAAAATAGTCGCCTCATTACACCATTACGCCTGTTCATACCATGATATGACTGGGAATCTTTTGGATCTTGCCCCCCTATCCTCCGACCCCTGTTACGCCGCTGAAAACAGATAATGCACTTGCTCTTTCGTGCGTAAATGTAAATGCAGAGAAAGCCCGGTTTCTTCAGATGGTGCACACTGGGCACTCGCCGCCAGCAGCTCGTGCACACTGTGGCACCGATCTAAAAAAAACCTCGCGTGCTCTGCATTTCCACTAATAGTCCAGGATAGAAGAAGCATAACCTTGTTTTTTTATATATACAATATTTTTTTTACGGTTTCTTGTCAATTCGAGGATGCTGATTACGAATCTGAACGATGCCACTCGTGTAACCTTGAGCATTTTCCGCAAATTGGCAAAATCCAATATGGCCGCCAAAATATTCAAATTACCCATGAAAATCATAAAATTGTCCGCACATTGGCTATGAAATGCATGAAATTGTGGGGCAGGAGTGAAATACTCTCTGAAAAAATAATTTTTGACAAAATATTTATTTTCCTGATATTCAAAATGGCCGCCATAGGCCCTTGTATACTCTATTATGTACAATATGAATAGGGAAAACTAATTTTCACAAAAATGAGCACTAAACTGCAAAAAATCGCGATGTATGAACGAAGTAATATATGCAAATCATCATTACTAACGAGATATATCATTTATTATGTCATATATGGGAACATTGCTGTATTTTGACTTTTGATATCTAAAATAGCCGCCACTGGCCCAAACAGTATTGCGTACAATGGCAATGGGCGCCAAAAAATTCACAAGAGTGATCACTAAAATGCATATTATTAAGATTAAACGAGTGGAATACTGACTAGAAACATAATTGTTCACGAAATATATTATCAATATGCCATGTAAGTGATGGATGTTGTATTTTGATATTCAAAATGGCTGCCAAAGGCCCTAAAAGTATTATGCACAATGAGAAAGAGGAGCAAAGAAATCACAAGAGTGAGCACTAAAATGCATATATGTGTGATAAATTAATGGGATACTGCATAAAAACGTATTTTTTAATGAAATATATCATTCAGGTTTCAAGTTTGTGTTCAATACTGTATTTTGACTTTCAAAATGGCCGCCATAGACATTAACAGTATTATGTACAATGCAAAGTGGGAAACCAATATTCACAGGAGTGAGCACCATAAATGCACGTAATAGTGATCTATGAGTAAAATATTGTCTGAAAGCATAATTTCTATTAAGATATATCCTATTCTGCCAGTTAGGTGATAAATACTGTTATTGGAAAGTCAAAATGGCCGCTACAGGCCCTTATATACGGTATTATGCACAATGTGAATGGGAACAAATCAAATGGTGATGTATGAGTGAAATATCGTCTGAAAACATGATCTATAACAAAATATATCATATCTTATGTAATTTAAGTGATAAATACTGTATTTCAACATTCAAAATGGCTGCCATATGCCATTTTGTGAACATTATTTGTCTCCACTCAAATTGTATATTATACGATAAGGGCCTATGGTGGCCATTTTCAATTTAAAAATACAGCATGTATTACCTTAATTACACAACATTATGATATATCTAGTTCGAAACCATGGTTTTAGACAATATTTCACACTTACATCACAATTCACAATTATATGCAATATTTAGAGTCAAGCAAAGCTAGATTCTGTCAAAATTATATGTCCCAATTTACAATGTACACAATACTTTTAGGACCTATGGCAGCCATTTTGGATTTCAAAGTACAGCATTTATTACCTCCACGACCAATATGTGATGTATTTAGTTAGAAATCATGTTTAAGACAACATTTTTACTCGTACATCACAGTTATATGCATTTTATGATTCTCACTCTTGTGAAAATTAGTTTCCCTATTCACATGTTACATAATTTAGTTACGGCTTGTAGAGGTTATTTTGAATGTCAAAATACAGTATTTATCACCTATATGGCAGAAGAAATGCTAGTATAATTAAAACAAAAAAAAATGTTTTCAAATAACATTTTACTCATACAACAGGATTATATGGATGTCATAGTCAAGCAAATCCAAATTCTTACAAAAGTATATGTCCCCATTCACATTGTAGATAATACTGTTAGGACCTATAGGGACCATTTTGAATTTCATAATACAGCATTTATCTCATGCATGACATGAGAAATGATATGTCTTGCTACAAAACATGTTGTTAGACAATATTTTACTCGCAGATCACAATTACATGCATTTTATGTTTCTTACTCGTGTGAAAATTAGTTTGTCCATTCGCATTGTACATGATAAATATAGGGCAGATGGCGGCCATTTTGAATTTCAAAATACAGCATTTATCACATAAATGGCATATTAACAATGATGTCTTTAGTCAGTATTCCACTCGTTTATCGTAATAATATGCATTTTAGTGCTCACTCTTGTCATTTTCTTGGCCCCGGCCATTGCCATTGTACATAATACTCTTTGGGTCAGTGGCGGCTATTTTAGATATCAAAATATACAGCAATGTTCCCATATATGACATAATAAATGATATATCTCGTTTGTAATGATGATTTGCATATATAACTTCGTTCATACATCGCGATTTTTTGCGGTTTAGTGCTCATTTTTGTGAAAATTAGTTTTCCCTTTTCAATATTGTACATAATAGAGTATACAATGGCCTATGGTGGCCATTTTGAATATCAGGAAAATATTTTGTCAAAAATTATTTTTTCAGAGAGTATTTCACTCCTGCCACACGATTTCATGCATTTCATAGCCAATGTGCGGACAATTTTATGATTTTCATGGGTAATTTGCATATTTTGGCGGCCATATTGGATTTTTGCAATTTGCGGAAAATGCTCAAGGTTACACGAGTGGCATCATACAGATTCGTAATCAGCACCATCGAATTGACAAGAAACCATCAAAAAATAATGTGTATATATAAAAAAAAAACAAGGTTTGGTCAAGTTTCTATGGGGCCTATCCTGGACTATAACGCCCTCGGCTGCATGCATTATTTGTATAATATTGCTCACTGAGTAACACCCAGAGTCCTATTTCGAACAATAAAATAATGTATTTTCACTTTTTTCTTATTTTTCCAAAGTTAGAATGCATTTTCGAACCAATTAAACAATTGAAAACGAGCAAAAATATGTTCACAAAAGTTCGATGCACATTTTGACAGTCATGATAGTGGGTCGATTTCTTGGCAAATGATATTTCTAACCGTATGGTGGCCAAGCTAGTTCTCGAATTGAAAGGCTGTTTAGAGGTAATTGACTCTAGGGCCCCGGACGAAAAAGTTCATTACTATTATTTAACTTTACACTTGTAATTCAGGTGTATAAACGAAACAAGATTTGTGCTATCAAATTCCTACATCAGCCTTCCAAAATTTTGATTTCTGGACTAGACTTACAACGAACTTACAAAAATATGATTAACGCATCCTATTACGCTTCTAGATTTCTTTGCTTGGTTTATAGTTTGTTTTTTTTTGGTCAGAGGGAGTCTCGGATTATTTACAAAGGATAGTGAGATCCATTACTTAACGATAAAAGCAACATTTGTCTTTAATGCAAACACCAAATACAAAAATAAAAACTTTACATAGCGTTGAAATGGCGTTTCCGGTTAATTGTCGCAAATTTTGAAATAGGAAATAGTCACTAAAGAGAGGCTTTAAGCGCGTTCAATATATATAAACTGATTTAAACGGACAGATCCTTATCCCATCCCCATTAGAACGGATGAGGGTCAGATGTAATATGTGATTCTGAATTTATCTTTAAAGAGCGGGAAAAATGACAGATGTTATCCCTTATGAACCGACCCAGCTCTAAGCAAACAGAATTATGGTTTTCCCCCAATATTACCGGGCCATTCTTTTCACATTGACAAGATCATTGGCTAATAGTTCCAGCTTTTCCCGTGGAGGATAATCTAAAATCGATGAGTATCTTTTTTTCAGCTCTTGTTTTTTTTAACTCCCAATGCTGCAGTCATATTTCTCCTCCGGTGCCCGCACGGCGAGTCGAAAACATCCATTTTATTCATCTGATTTTCAAACAACCTATAGGTAGCTGGTACAAAAAAATGTTAAAAACGGCTGGTTTTTACTTGCCGTACAGCCAATATGGCAAAAGTGACTGCACATAACCAGTAATCCGTATCGTCAACTATCGGAAACTATTCTACTTAATTCTGATACCCAGTCTTACAGTCGATAATTCCTACTAACAAAGGAGATGCTTGATAGAGTATTTAGTTCCAAGGAAGGGGACAAAAAACATGGGTATAAGTTACATATTTTAATTTTACAAAATATGGCCACTGGACAACTTACATGACCATACCATCTCTTTTTCACACTCTTTTCTTGTCTATCTTACTTTCCATTCCTTGATATCTGAATATTTTTGAGCCCCCTCCCCTTCCTCCCTCCTTGTAATACCACACAGGGGACTCTTTTTAACAAAGACTTTTTTTCGTAAATAAATTTAACTGACTTACGCATATAACACATGGATGGTTTTTGTTCCTCCAATACTGTAAATGATGAGAAGAAGGGGTCTCCACAACTCCACCAATAAGATTTGATGTCATGCACATCTCTGAAATGTCGAATACAAAAACAAGGCCGTACGCTTATATATGAACATCATTAGAATTGCATTAGTTCTTAGGATTATCGGTTTTTAAAACATTGTTTATTTGTTAATACAAATTCATAGCTCGGTAAGTTGTAAATGAATTGAAAGAAAGCGGATATACAATGTAGATTGACAGCATCGCACGTCTTTTCCAAAAGACCCTCCCGCTAACTAAAAAACCGCACCGCTATCCTTGCGATGTAACACAATTTATAAAATCACTGAATCGTCACGAGGGAAAACGACTACAGATTATTTTCACCGACAACAGGGAAGCCAAAGTAGCTTATTTTAGCATCCACTCCACAGGCGCTTTCTGAATCTAATGAAAATGCCCGTCAAATCACAACGGACGGATAAATGGGTCATTGTCGACTTTTGGTGGACCGACCGGGACACCACATCGTCTTAAGATTCGGACCGGACAAAAATTGCAAATAATGTCGCTTGTCCAAAGTCCAGGACGACACTGCTGTTTGAATTCACCGATTTTCAACAAAGGCAGCGGTATTTGACAAAAGAATCTCTGCGTTACAGAGAGCGTCTGCGAAGTGATTGCTACACTTTAAACAAGTGGAATGCCTCTGGCCGTCTCACCTGCATCACGCGATTCAATATAGCAGCAGTGCTGATTTTGAAAACTACTATAACTCGCACAAGATGTTCAGTGATACTTGGTTACTCTTATTTCCACGTTTTATGAACTAGACCAATACACTTATAGAGATATGATGGCAATTCAACAAATACCCCCAACGTGGCCAAAGTTCTTTGACCTTACATGACCTTTGACCTTGATCATGTGACCTGAAACTCGCACAGGATGTTCAGTGATACTTGATTACTATTATGTCCAAGTTTTATGAACTAGACCAACACACTTTCAAATTTATGGCTGTAATTCAACAAATACCCCAATTTGGCCAAAGTTCATTGACCCTAAATGACCTTTGACCTTGATCATGTGACCTGAAACTTGCACAGGATGTTCAGTAATACTTGATTACTATTATGTCCAAGTTTCATGAATCAGATCCATAAACTTTCAAAGTTATGATGGTAATTCAACAGATACCCCAATTCGGCCAAAGTTCATTGACCCTAAATGACCTTTGACCTTAGTCATGTGATGTGAAACTCATGCAGGATGTTCAGTGATACTTGATTAACCTTATGTATAAGTTTCATGAACTAGGTCCATATATTTTCTAAGTTATGATGACATTTCAAAAACTTAACCTTAGGTTAAGATTTTGATGTTGATTCCCCCAACATGGTCTAAGTTCATTGACCCTAAATGACCTTTGACCTCGGTCATGTGACATGAAACTCAGGCAGGATGTTCAGTAATACTTGATTAACCTTATGGCCAAGTTTCATGAACTAGGTCCATATACTTTCTAAGTTATGCTGTCATTTCAAAAACTTAACCTCAGGTTAAGATTTGGTGTTGACGCCGCCGCCGCCGCCGCCGCCGCCGTCGCCGCCGCCGCCGCCGTCGCCGTCGCCGCCGCCGTCGGAAAAGCGGCGCCTATAGTCTCACTCTGCTATGCAGGTGAGACAAAAATGAAGTGCTAATTTAGCACTTGCAGTGCTTGTATAGTGACTGCACTACGAGTGCTGATTTTCTAGTTCAAATTCAAACAAGAAAATCAGCACTCGTAGTGCAGTCACTATACAAGCACTGTAAGTGCTAAATTAGCACTTCATTTTTTACAGCGTAAAATGCCCTAATATATAATGGGTAATCCTATACCTATGGGAATCTTTGATCGTACAACTGAGTTCACCAAGCTTTGGTCGCCTCCAACCTCGGGGTGAAGGTATGTCCCATGTCCGATACGATCAGGAGGTACATCGAGAAGAATACGACTTTCTTCAACACTGCCTGCATGCTTTAAAAAAATAATAGAAAACAAAAATCAATGCATATCCCCCGCCCGCAAAAAATAAGGCATAAGCGATGTTATGTCTCGCCCACTTGTGAAAGTAACCAGAAATATCAAGCTTTGCAAGGGCACACAGTATAACTGTATTAAAAGCTCATTGTAAAATAACTGGGATGGAATAACATTTGTCATAGTCTTGCGCGTAAACGTTAATGTTAACCTCAAAATGACCTTTGACCTTACCATGTGACCTCCGACTGCAGCATAACATGCAGGTCACCGAAGTTAATCTACCATCTATGTTTGGTACAGTACATTGTATACTGTATAGCCCCAATGGATAATTGACATTTTTTTATTTAATAAGATATATTTCGCAAATATCCGTAAAACCCCAAAAAAAGAAAAGAATAAAAGCAATATAGCTATATGACTTTGCTTGCTATTGTTGAACTCGTATCATCTAATATCCAAGAACCCCACGACGATGAAACCCACTTTTTGGCTGATAAAAGGCTCTAAAAATGTGTAAATTAAGGTAATATTACCTTTTAACTCTACAAATAATGGTTTATAAGTACTAATTATAGGAAAAGCAAACTGCCTGCCCCACAAAACATATGAATAGACACCAAAACCAGATAAAAAGACCACCAAATAAAAAAGTTGCGGCCAAAGCTGTGATTTTGGGGGGTTTTGACGGCCATTTTGGATTTTTGCTTGGCACACTTTTTTCTCGGACCCGAGACAAAAAATATTGTCATTTCATGTTGAGATACATTACAAGGAATAAATAAAAACTGTTGCCATATTGAAATGACAAAAAAAGTATTTTTGACCCAGGTATATAGCCCACTCCTAATAATAACCTTCAATGAAACAAAACGTATAAAACACTTTACCACCTTATAAATATTATGAAAGATGTGATGCAAATAATTCCATGTGTAACACGAATGGGGAAAGTTAGATTTCATCAAAATTTATAATTAACTAAATGTAAACCAAAGTAAGTTTTACATGGATTTAATGATTGATATATATTTCTATTACAGTGTATGACGAAACAAAATATAACAAACCCTAAATGACCTTATAATTATTATGAAAGATTTATAACATCATACAAAAGTTAACAAGTATGCTAATATAATTTTATGCACCTTTGTAATTTATTACAAATCATAACTTTGTTATCAGTATTTTACCAATATTCAACCTTTGATATAATATCATTTATCTCAATTAACTTTATCTTTGCTTCTAATTGAAAAATAACCACAATCAGAAATATATAGAAATCGTATGTATAAAGTGTGGCGCGTCCCGTACGTCACAAATCTTAATTAGCTGATACAATAAAACATCAAATTGATTCAGTAAATTCACTTCCATTTTTGGATGTATAGAAATATATTTTAGAACTCTGCAAAGTGTGAAGAAAACTGTTCAACTTTTCCTTAATCAGAATCTAAAAACACATATGCTCAATTGTGCCGTAAGGGACTGCCTGTTGGAAACCAAATAATTAACTTAAATAATCAATTTTCAAAAATCAAATGTTTTCTCGCATGCATACATGTCCCCACAGAACTATTTGCAAATATATTTGCATTATCTGCAGATCCTTGGCATTCACTGTCTTTACGTTAAAAAAAATAGAGGGCAAAAAGCTACAGAGTACGTCAGAGTATGAGCTGCAAAATAAAATATATTAGGCAAAGATTTGATTTTGGCTTCAGAGGGGACAATAGCCTGGACCTGCCCACAATTAGTTTTCTTGACAATTCAGAGTGTTTATTTTTGCTTACAAAGGACATAGTGCACATTTCCTGAACAGAAAACGATGTCGTTGATGACTTTCCATATAGTTGAGGTTGATCGGACCAATTCCGATTCTTGTCTTAACCACGAACGCGGTATGTGAGTGTGTGTGTGTGTGGGGGGGGGGCGGTTGTTTAGTATAAACTTCTTTTCTTTGCAGCCATTCTAATCACGAGCCAGAGCAGACGAAGCACTTGTAATCAGGCACCTCTCAAACACGCAGCTGTCTTGTTATACAAAAACGTTGAAGAAGAGAAGACAAGTCTACAATTGTGAACCTCTTGGAAAACAGACACAACGCACTCTGATCTCCTGGGGCACGTCATTGCACTATAAACGGAGTGAGTGTCTTTTGGGTTTGGAATTAATAACTTAATGGGAGTATGAAGACGGGTGATACTTCATAGAATATTTCAGGTAGTTTAAAGGTTGATATGCATTCTTCATCCCATAACCCCTGAGGTCTTCAAATACTTCAATCAGCAAATGCAGTGACATTTCGCTTTCTACACGTATTTTTAAGAAGAGAAATAATCGTATAACGAAATTGACACAAATATTTGCTAAGTCTCTGCGTATTTGTTGTACTGTGCTATGCTGATTATGTAATTACAAATGTAATGATGACGATGATGATGATGATGAAATCCATAACAATAATAATAATAATAACTATAATAAAAAAATATCAATAATGATGATGATGATGATAATAATAATAACTAGAATTTTAATTCGTCATGAGGACGAATTAGGTGATCTGTCTCTGATTTCATGATCAGGAAGACAATCAGCATGTTTGTTGAGATCTATATGATCATCATGATGAAAACTGAACTTCTCTTACAAAAAGAATGTGTTGATAGCTCTTGAAAAACGGGAAAAGAGAAAGTTATGTTATAGATATATACACATATACATGTATTTTATATTTTAATATATATTTTAACTTTTCTACTGAAGCGGGGGTAGGTTATATGATATAATGACAATATGCAAGCACCATTTACCAACTTTAGGCGTGTAGACAAATCCAAGTAGAAATCCTCCGATATATTCAAAATGTTCCAATTATTGTATGATCCTAATATTTGACACAAAACCACACAGATGTTATCAGAAAACTAACTTGGCTAGTACAAGCGGTATTTTGGATTTTTCTCATGGTGAAATAACAGAGAAAAAGGTTAGTACGAAAACTTGAATACGAGATGAGGTGGAAGATACAATGTATGACGTTTACTCCAAGTGAGATAGAAGCCCACAAAAGTATTAAGTTGACGACGTTCACAAAACTCGTGTTTACTAGAGAAGAAAACTTAGATAAGTGTGTCAAAAAGGAAAGTTACAGTTTTCATCCGTCTTGTGATGATGTAAAAAACAAAGAGATAGGGCAGAGAGAGAGAGAGAGAGGGGGGGGGGGGAGAGCTAGGTACCAAATCAGAGACTTTATATAGTGAGTCACAGGTCAAAGGTGAGTGTGCTGTTTAGGATCATTACTGACCACTTTTGACATGTATATTGCCAAGGACTCTGCACGTAAGCAAATTAGGGGGATATCCAATTTTGCGAAGAGAAATACGTGCATGATCCCGGCAGCTGATTGGAAAATGGAGACCACATTACGATAGCTTAGAATCTCAGCTACAAAATACTCAAAGCTCAAAGAAAACCGACTAGAAAAAATGGAGATATGGCTCGCGAAATAGAGGAATGTAAAATCCAGTTTTGAGAAAAAGACATTTCCCAAAGAGATTAAACGCAAAATGAACAAAAATGACATGCCTCTTTAAATTGCAATATTTTAGGATGACCCGTTCCTTAAAATGTAATCAAAGCCAACTTATTAGATAGAGTAAGTTCTCACCTACACAATATAAGAAACTGGGCGAAAATTGACCAATATTTACGGAGTTAGAGTCAAATTTGCATAATTATGATGACGTCATAAGTAGCAAAATGGGAATTTTGAGTTCCGACGCCATTTTGATGACGTCATGATAAAATTTCGGGTCAAATATGACATGAAATCATATTTCCCATCCATACTCTATTCGAATATGAAAAAAAAATTGGGGGTCAACGGACTTCCTGAAGAGATATAATGAATTTTTGTATAGGCATGTTTTTGCACATATAATGTCTATGGTTAGTGCACGCGCGCGTGCGTGCTGTAAACTTTGATGGAGGCTAATTCCGTTATTACTTGTCGTAGAAGGTCGATCAAGGTATCAAATTGTTCAGAATTATATTAGCGGTACATTGATATGAAAAAAGTGGCGATCCTATTTTGCATAGCGCCGTTACGCGCGAGAACGTGCGCGTAACCGTGCGCGCGCGCAAATTTTTGAAATGCTTAAAATGACCTGATTCATACTCTACTTTGGTCAAAAAATGATTTTGAGCATTTTAAAGTTTTGACGCGCGCGTACGCGCACGTCGTGACCTTTACATGACTTTTGATGACATGGTCAGTTGACCCTTGACCTGAAATTAATGTGATGTAAATATAGTTATTTTTTTATTATTGATAATGAAGATATGATTGATTATGTGATTTTACAAAATGGCGTCTAGATGACGTCATGATGACCTTTTGACCTTGAACCTGTTTTATCCAGATGACATGGTAAGTCCCCATAACTGATGATACTTTGAAGAAAATTGAAGATGTAGATTTTGAGATTTTACGCTAACAAGAAAAGGGTGGAAAAATAAAAATTAAGAAATAAATAAATAAAGAAAGAAAATTCGTACGAAATTAATAGTTGATCTGTCGATTGACAGATCACCTAATTACAAATAGATATATCACTGAAGGTGATTAGTACCCCCCCCCCCCCCCAATACCCGCCTACAGCCTATAACTAAATATCATATCTATTTAGGTCCATGACAGAACCTCAAATTTATGGTACGTTTGCATGTAATATATATCTTATACTCTTAACGCGCCCTTGTCATGCTTGCAGAGAATGAATATCATTAATGTAATCCTCACCATTACTAGCGTAGTCGTAGTATTTGTAGCAGTAATAGTAGTAACATTGGTTGCTCTCGAAGTAGAAGTGGTACTACTATTTGTAGTAGTGGTAGTGGTAGTGGTAGTAGTAGCAGTAGTAGTAGTAGAAGTAGTAGTAGTGGTGGTAGTACTAGTAGTAGTAGTAGTAGTAGTAGTAGTAGTAGTAGTAGTAGTAGTAGTAGTAGTAGTAGTAGTAGTAGTGGTGGTAGTACTAGTAGTAGTAGCAGTAGTAGTAGTAGTAGTAGTAGTAGTAGTAGTAGTAGTAGTAGTAGTAGTAGTAGTAGTAGTTGTTGTTGTTGTAATAAATAGTAGAATAGTCGTCGTCATGGTAGCAGAAGTAGTATCGGTATTTGCATAAGTAGACATTGAAATACACAAAGAGGACTATGAAAAAGAAAATTCAATCCAAAATATCAGAAACGATTGGAAAATATTAAATTTTACATTTATGTGAGAGAAGCTATATAGTGCAAACACAGGCACTTAGGATTCGCACTTTGTCTCATTCTTAATCAAACAAAGTGAGTTTCCGGCAAAAAATGCACATGGCGACAAAAGATACATCCATGCCTAGACTTTCCAAGAAGTTCATCTGTCTTTAAACATGAACACGAAAGAGTGAGCGTAAATGTGTACACACGACCCTAAGGCAATCCAGTGAAATTCTCATTGTAAATTAAATGTGAGTATATATAATGTGCGTTATGTCATAAAACATTGTAACATCTGAACGACAGAGACTGTTTCATTTATTACAGGAGGTACGATACCCGGAAGTATTCAGTCTACAGGTCACTTTGCCATTTAAAAAAAATTGAATTAAACTTCTGGAAAAAAAGTATTGTGATTTTTTTGTCATATTATCATTATCATTTTATCACTAAAATAACGCACATCATCTATTAATGGAAAACCAAATGAAATGTCCATTTATCTTTTATGAAGGCATTCAGCAATACATAATCTGTGTGATATCTTTAACATGTTTAAGACTGAGGGAAAAAACCTTATTCTTTGTCTTATTTCTCAGTTTTCCGTATTTCTCAAAAAACTACCATTCCCGTCTAGCCAGGGTGTGGAGGTGTGGTCGTACCCCCCCCCCCCCTAAAAAAATGATAGGTAGAGGAGGAAAAGGAAAAACTGAGGGAGAAAAGGGATGAAAGAAAGGTACCTTTGTTGGTTTGCCTTTTTCCCCGAATAAAAACCCAAAGTGCATTATATGTTTTTCTATCTCCCCTAACCCCCCTCTTTCTCTCTCTCTCCTCCTCTCTCCCTGTCTCTCGTGATAGCGAGATATTCCCATTCCATAGGCGGATCATAGGCGGGCCGAAGCGCCCCCCTCAATTGGCGGTGCAAAAGAATGAACTAAAAAAAAAGGAAGAAAACTGAAAAGTTTTCAGCTTTGTGCTCGCATTACTGCAAAAGACCGGTGTTGATCTAACACCAGCCTGGTATCTATACCAGAGACCACCAGGAAAGTGTTGAAGTAACACCAATTTAGAATCACACCAATATTGATTTGACACTGATTAGTGTTGTTTAAATACCTATCAGGTGTTACCCTAAAGCCGAAGTGGTGATGTTTCATGTGGTGTTTTCCTATACAGGGTGTTTCTAAAAAAAATTAACCGAAGTTCAAAGGTCAGCTATATCAAGAACATATGATTTATTCTTGTGATTTCTATTCTACAGAACTGAGTATATCATCAACTTTAATTTGACACCTTGCTTGCGTCACAACTGTCACGATTGACAGAGGTATGCTCCTTCGAAGGCAAAGGGTACAAAAGCTACCTTTTCCAAGTTTTTAGTTTTAATGTACATACATGCATCCCATGCACGAAACCAACTTTGTTGTAAGATTTTGGTTTCATCCCTTCTGTTAACTTGTTGTGAGTGACTGGCATTTACATACCAACTGCCAAGCTTCTATTTCTGTCATCACTACCTTTTGCTCTAACACGTTCAGCGTTTTCACAGTCCCGCCACTGTGGACGTTGCATTTCATGTTTATTGCATTGCTCTTGTAACCATTGCGCGATTCTGGCAAACATCTATCTCATGCCATACATTTGCCTGCTAGTCACCAAAGATGTGCTCAACCGAAATTGCAGCCAGGCACCAGTTATATTCACTCGCAAAAATACTAGCAGAAGGGATAACATTTCACTGAAATTTGCATGAAATCTGATGAAACCAAAACCTTACAACAAAGTGTGTTTCCTGCAAGTACATTAAAAACCAAAACTTGGAAAAAGTGGTGTTTTTTACCCGTCACCTTCGAAGGACCATAACTCCTGACAATTATGACACAAGCAAGGTTCAAATGAAAGTTAATGAGGAACCCAGTTATGTAAAATAAAAAACCACAATAATAAATCATATATTCCTGATCTAGCTGAACTTTGGTCACCTCTTTTTTAGAAACGCCCTGAATAAAAACCGAGCTAGTGTATTGACACCAGTATTCTTGCAGTGCAAACCGTCTTTAACAGGTCGCTTTTCAAGTCAATCTATTAAAACTTTCAGCTCACGCTTCGCAATAATAGTTTATTTATTTGTTGCTCATTTTAGATATGCATCTTGTTCATACTTACAAAAATTGCTGAGAATGTTTAATTTTCAAGCCCAGATACATGAACATAATAAATTGAGCTCGAGCTTCACGCTCGCATTATCCAGTCAGGCACTATATTAGATTCCTTATCTCGTTTGTAAGGATAAAGGTAAAATGTACTTACAACTAATTTAGTAAGGATCACTCCTAAAAAAAAAAATTGCGGCCAATCGAGGAATATCGGAAACAAATTATTTTTTTCCACCCCACCCCAGCCCCCCCCCCCCCCTTATTGGCTAAAACTGGATCCGCCCCTGCTTTCCTCATTCTTGTCCATACATTTTTTCTATCAGGTTTTCTCACATCTCAGCTAGAGAACTATAAAATCTATTTCTTGCTGGCAAGTATAAAAAAATACATTCGGGCTTGGAATCAGAGTAGAATTAATCGGACCGACGTCATTTTTTTAATGTCCGCACTTCTGGTATATAACATCTGCCACCACTCCCCACAGGCTACTTCTCTCGCTTTTTAGCTTATTACTACAGTCATGTACATCCATATTTTGGGTCAAGCAGGTTACTTTTTTTAAACGATGAAGGCATAAATTTCGTGCCGTATTGTACATATAACATGTATAAAAAGATCAGATTAAACTTCATTCCTTATTCATGCACATCCTTTCCTGTCCAATTTCGCGCCTTTATTTCGACTTTTTGAATATCAATGAAGTTATCTTATCATAAGAAAGAAATCGTTGAATATGGGTCCAATAAAATACATCTTCCTTTTTCTTGTACAACATGTATAAAAATATCAGATTAAACTTCATTCCTTATTCCTGCACATCCTTTGCTGTCCAATTTCGCTCCTTTATCGACTTTTTGAATATCAATGAAGTTATCTTATCATATGAAAGTAATCATTGAACATGGGTCCAATAAATCAGACATCTTCCTTTTTCATAATTTCCGCACTTAGCGCGAGAAGGACGGGAAGTGCCCTCTTCTTTGCATCATTTTTATGTCCCATGTTTGCGGTCTACTATTCCTCTCAATCTAATCAACATGATATACAGCGGGTCCCCAAAAATGTCCCTCTGATATACGGCTGAATTAATTAAGAATTGAAAATTATTCTTAATTAAATGTATGGTAATAGGAAGCTCATCTCAAGCCCTAACTTCTATACAAATTTCAGTGGTCTCGCTTCAGCGGTTTTGAATACGCAGTCTATTATGTAACAATGGTGGTTTTCAGCCCTTTCCAAATTTACATATACATGCAGCACTGCTACCACTGCTGGTTCTGCACTGCCTAGCATATCAACCCCCTTTGATCATTCAGAATCTGATCAGGGAATTCCCTAAGCTGACGAGGAAATCTCCGTGGTCTAACCAGACTCATCAAATTACAACCTTGCGCATGTTAAGAAGGGCAACAAGAGTACTTGACAATTCATTTCAAGTTTGATAATGGGAGACTCACAATGATACAGACAAAATGTCATGTGTGTTTCATGCCTAAATCAAACAATAATGCATTCTTCATTTCATTCCTTTTTTATTATTAAGTTAATGGACTCAAGTTAATTCACTGTACCTTTTTTAATTAATAAAAGTCAATTTTCACAAGTAACGTTCACTTTCGCGAAGTGTGATACACTCGTGGTTTGTTCTTCATTGTTCAGCTTATCATTATCCATCATTCATATTTTCTTTCAAGTCGGTGCACTGATCCCCTATCAATCATAAAAAACTTCAATTTGTATGGTTATAACCCTTCTGTACATGGTATTCGTCTATGCTATAATCTAATTGATGTTTGTTTACATGGTTGATGTACAGTACTCATTTGCGTTGTATGTATATATCTATTTTGATTATGATGTGATGTTGGGCTGCAATGTACCACTTTTGCGTAACAGGGTGTGTATTAAAAACCGCGGAAGCGAGACCAATTCAATTTTCATAGAAGTTAGATTAAGAAATAATCTTTGTACCCCTGTACATTTAATTGAGAAGGCTGCCACATTTTGGAATTACTTCAACCCTATGTCAGAGGGACAGTTTTGGGGGACGCGCTGTATCTGCGTTTCGTAAACGATTTTTTTTAATGAAATATTTTACAAAAAAAAAGAATATACATTCGCATACTTGCGAACCCATTTTCCCATCTTCTGGGTTTTTCCGATTTGGCTAATTGCTCTATAATAAAAAAAAAAGCTACCAAGTGAGATATTTAATTAGACCTCACAGATGCCCTTTTCTTTCCTTTTTTTTGTGTTCTGATTAAACGTTTTCAATAATACAGTATTTATTTTTGCTTCCTCCATCTTATCACTTCACTAAAACAGTTTCTTCGAAATGCTTTCCATGATCACAGCAAACTCAATAACGTGACTCTAGAGAAAATAGAGGCATCTCTTTTTTCATTTGAATTCGATTAAACATTCGATTAAAAAGTTCACTTGAGTAAAAAAAAAAAAAAAAAACATCCGCGTCTACATTACCGACCATGCACTTAAGATTGTCTCATCAACTCTGATTCACATGTTATGAAGTAGGTTAAACACGGATTACTGTCCGCATATTGATCCAGAAAATGTTCCAACGCCCCTCATCTACGAATCACATGGGTATTTCGATTTATCACCGTTTTCACGAACTCATTTTCTCTCTAATGTATTACATTTCAACGAGTACACAAATTTTGGATTGACGGAAAAGAATACACCTTGCGAAAAAAAGTGTCCGCCGGCGTTAGAATTGTAGAGATATTATGATCGAGTTATCACTCGACGTATATCACTTTCAAAACCATTGTAATTAGGGTTTCTTATTTCTCCTAATCTAATATTGTTCTATTTATTGATATAATATTTCAAAACCACATTGGGCATATTGATAAAAAGATTACATACCTTGGAGCAATATTAGCTTTATCACTTTCCGCTGTCTAATTTCCCCAAATTTGCCCCCCCCCCCCCCCCATCTTCTCTCTCTCTCTCTCGGTGTATTTTGAGGGATGCTTAAAGGCATTTCGTATGAAGAAAAATAAACATATCTATACTTAATGATCTGCTATAGAAACGTATACAATTCAATTTCGGAAACAAGGGGTTTCATGAAACTTGCCGTATTTTGTCGTAGGTGTTTTCTTTCCTTTTATTTCTTTTTGTACATGTTGTAAGAGTCTTTAAATATTTTGTTTTTCTAACCGTTATTCAATACCATATTTATATGACGTGAAATATGATAGTGAACTAAAGAGGACTGGATACTTAAGCACAATCTACTGGCGTTTTCAATAGTCCAAATATTCAACGACAAATATATTTATATTTACCTTGATCAAGGGGTGAGGTAATTCCACACTATATATTCGGTTGCTGCAAGCCAGGGTTACACCAAAACCGAATTATCCCGAATAAATCCGGCTCGATCCTGCCCGAATATGGCCTGATTCGGACAAATTCAATGGATTCGAAACCATTTCGTCTCTGATTCCGTGAGCTCCCCGAATCAGAGACGAATAGGTCCGGAATAGGTCCCGAATCAGAGCAGAATCGCAAAGAATAGACTCCCCAGAATACCCCCCCCCCCATGCCTCCCAGAATCAAACCATATGAAATTTGTCGTGGCCACATTTGGAAGTATTTTGGAGGGTCTTCGGCTGATTTTGAACATTTCAAAACCACGGAATTTCCTTATTCAAAACGAATAGAACAGAATACAGCGTGGCCAGCGAAAAAAATCAAATTATGCGAGAGGAGCAGCGAAATTATGCTAAATCGCGAAAAATTATGCCAAACCGTTTTTTTTTACAAGCAAAAAAAAAAAAAGGTTATCAACATAAATTTTAGGAGTGGCTAACCAAAATTTTTTGACAAGCAAAAAAAAAAAAAAAAAAAAAAAAAAAAAAAAAATTATCAACCTAAATTTTAGGAGTGGATGCATGCAAGTTAACACGATTTCCCCCACTTCTGTCGGTGCTGGCGCTATTCTTGGTTAGTAAAAATGTGAAAAACGAAAAACAACATGTGGGGGGAAAAAATCGATCAAACTTATGCTTAATATGCTATTATTATGCCAGATTTTTTGCTTAAAAAAGTAAAATTATGCCAAAATTATGCCAGCATAATCAATTATGCTGAAAGGGTCGAAGTTATGCCAGAAAGCATAATTATGCCAGTTCTGGCAACGTTGATACTCCCGAATCCTCCCAAATTGAATTGAATTGAATTGAATTTATTCAAACCAGTCAAAGGAGAACAAAGTACAAACAAAATAAATGGTTACATTATAAAGAACTGAAACAAATGACAGGTTTGGGACCCCAAAGAAGCACAGCTTGTAATCAGGGGCCCCTGCATGTGATATTTTACTCAAACATGGAATAACTATAAGAAAACAAAAATAAGGAATTTTAAAGATCACAACAGGAACATTACCCACACGCAAGCATACACACACTCACACAGACAAACACACACGTTCACACTCCAAACATCTCACCCCTAGGTGCAACTAACAACTGGTCTTAAATTTATCAAGTAGGTATTTATGACATAATTTCTTAAACCGAGACAGGGTACTGCTACTTCTTATATCAGCAGGACACATATTCCATTCTTTAACGCAAATTGTTCTGAAGGATTTCAATGTAGCATTAATTCTAGCAAAGGGTTGGTGAATAAGATGTCTCTGACGTGTGTTATAATTATGAATCTTAGAATTAACCACAAAAGTTTCTTGTAAAAAAGAACAATGCAGGGATTGGTATTTATACATGAAAATAACACAGTTCAGCGAGACCATTTCATTAAATGGTAACATATTCAACTGCAAAAAAAGCGGGGAACTTGGAGCCAGATAATTTGAATTTGTTACATATCTTATAGCTTTCTTTTGAAGAACTTGTAGTTTACGTACATGAGTCCTATATGTATTCCCCCAAGCAATATTGCAATACATTAAATGTGGCACAATTAGAGCATTATATAAAGAAACCAATGTTCGTTGAGGTATGAAATATCTTACTTTTGATATCACACCAACATTACGAGATACTTTAGAACATACATTATTAAGGTGATAATTCCATGACAAGTATTCATCAACTGTGACACCAAGAAATTGCACACTTGAGCTGAATTCAATATGTCGACCACCAACTATTATTGGATCTATATTATCAATGACCCTCTTTCCCTTTGTTCTAAATAAAACACATTTTGTTTTACTTGTATTCAGTAACAGCTTATTACAACAAAACCAGGCAAAAACATGACAAATTTCAGTATTTACCTCCCGAATAAGACTTTGCAAGTTCTTATGAGAAAGTAACAAACAGGTGTCATCAGCATATAAAGAATATGTAAGCAATTTGGAAGAATTAACAATATCATTAATATAAATTAGAAAAAGCAGCGGACCAAGAACCGATCCTTGCGGTACTCCAAATTTAATATTTCTATATTCTGAGCTGACACCGTTGATAACTACAAATTGTGACAGGTTTTCTAGATAGCTTTTAAACCAGTTTAAAGCCATCCCACGAATGCCATAATATTCAAGTTTCATTAAGAGTATACTGTGATCAATGGTGTCAAAGGCTTTACTTAAATCAAGGAATGCACCAAGTCAAAATTTTCCATCATTCATAGCAGTGATAATCGTGTTAACCAAGTTTAATACACCCATGCTAGTAGAGCAATTTTTCCCAAAGCCAAATTGATGTGGTGTCATGATATCATAATGCAGTAAATAATCATTCAATATTTTGTACATTATTTTCTCTAAGATCTTTGAGAAGATAGGCAACAAAGCAATTGGTCTATAATTTTCAATGCATTTACGATCACTCTTTTTGTAAACAGGAACGATTTTAGAGATTTTTAACTTAATAGGAACAATACCTTGAGTTATTGACTTATTGAAAACATGACACAGTGGTTCAGCAATGAAATGAATGCAACCTTTGATAACTTTAGGGGAAATGTCATCTGAACCACTTGATTTAGAAACCTTCAATGAGGACACCAGCCTTGTGATTTCATAAACTGATGTTGGTCTCAGAAATAGAGATGATGCATAATTTTGCCTTGGCATGTAATCTTTGAAAGATGTTTGGGCTTCTGGAATTTCTTTACTGATATTTTCAGGCAAATTAATAAAATATTTATTAAAATACTCAACTTTCTGCAGATCTGTAGTGAGTAAATTTTCACCATGATACATTTCATCTGGTATAAGATCACTTTTCCCTCTTCCAAGCAGCTCATTTACGAAGGTTTACATATTCGGGTGGTTTCGGCCGTGTTCTCTTCTTCCCGGATTCGAGAAAATTCGCATAGGAAATCGGCCTGTTTTGAAATGTTCAAAACCAGCCGAATACCCTTAAAAATACCCCCGAATGTGGCCACAACAAATTTCATTCGGGCCACATTCGGGATGTATTCTGATCGGTTGGGTTAGGGGAGACATTCGGAGTATGCAGATTCAGACCTATTCGTATATATTCATTCGCGGAGTAACGGTCCGAGCTCGGCGCATTCAGCCATTGTCGTCCCGATTCGGGTCAACATTAATTTTAGGTCGTCATTCGGCTGTAATAGGAGAGATCGGGCCACATTCGGTTTGGTTCTGGCCACCTTTGTCCCAATTCCTGCCACTATTCGGGTGGCATTCGGCTTTATTCAGGATGGCCAAAATTGATTCGGGTCAATTCTTGGCGATTCTGCGCTGAATTGGGACCTATTCGGGACCCATTCGTCTCTATTCCGAATCCACAGAATTCATCCGAATCATGCCATATTCGGGCGGAATCAGTCCGAATTATTCGGGAGAATTAGACTATGGTGTAACCCTAGCTTTAAGCAATGAGAAAATGTGACATGAACGCATTTACCTAACAGTTTACCGCACACTAATTTTGTTCACGCCTCCCTTAATATTTGATATAATTCTTATACCTATGTATATAAATGTTACAAAGGGGAAAATAATTATCCAATGCACTTTGCAGTATGCATTTAATGATTAAACAACAAAACTAATTTTGTTTTAAAACAGTTATCAAAATACACTGTTGGTCATAAAGGTGGAATTTTTTTTCCACCAAATTTTCACAGCGTATTTATTACAACATGATTTGAATATGGCATTTATGGTGCATGATAACCACTTTACTTTATTATTCTGCCTTTTACACACGTTTGACAGTGATATTTTACAAGTTTATGTCCTAAGCGATGGATGTCATGAGCATAGAACAACAATGACGACAATATACAGTAAATTGAAGGATCATGAGATATTTATTTTCAATCTCTCTCAGTTTTCCAGATGACTTCTTTTTTGTGATTTCATGGACAAATTTGCATCAAACTTAAGTCATTGTTCTTACTCAGTCACTAGTATCGGGTATGTCCACCCCTGGCACGAACCAGCACATACAGACGTCGTGGCATGCTGTCCACTAGCTTGTTGATGACGTCAACAGGCATAGCGTCCCATTCTTCCCTCAGAGCATCTGCCAACTCCTGCAGATTTTGAGGAATGACCTCTCTGTCGTTGATGGCTCGGCCTAGGGCATCCCATGCATGCTCTATGGGGTTCATATCCGGCGAACAAGCTGGCCATGGCAACTGTACGACGCCCTCTGCCTCCAGAAATTCCCTTACTGCAGCGGCCCTGTGCGGTCTAGCGTTGTCATCCTGCAGTCGGAAATTGTGCCCATACACTCGTCTTGCATATGGAAGACAGTGGAACTCCAAGATATCCCTGTAGGCGGCGGCGTTGACATTTCCGTCCGGAACCACCAGTGGCGTTTTCCCTCCATAATGGATGCCGGCCCATATCATCACTGAGCCGCCTCCGCCTTGAGTCGTCTCGTGGATACATTCATCGCGAAGGTTTTCCCCGGCTAATCGACGAACTCGTTGTCTCCCATCCTTTCGGTCAAGGATGAACCGGCTCTCGTCCGTGATGACCACATGTTGCCAATGTCCTGGATGAAGCCTTCTGTGCTCCCTAGCCCAAAGAAGACGAGCTACTCTGTGGCGAACAGACAGGCGTGGACATTTGGTCAACCGTCGTGCTCGGTAACCATGTTGGAGCAATCTGCGATTAACGGTTGACCAGGAAACGTTGATCCCATGATATCTCCTCCACAAGCGACGAAGACGCTCGTGGACAATTTCCGGTTTCTGCGGCTGAAATTCAACAGTTGGCGATCATCTCTTCTTGTGGTCAATCTGGGACGTCCTGGAGATTTCCGTGGCCGCACATTCCCCGCCTCACGTTGACGTTTCAGGATCTTAGAGACTGCACTCTGTGATATCCCTAGGACTTCTGCGATATCAGTCTGCTTGTAGCCCTCCTGTCGCAGTGCTACCACTCTCTCGCGTGTTGCTGTTGCCGTTGGACCAGGCATAGTCCAGGGAACGTCTCTACCGATTTTTATTTCAAACGGTACAAGGAACTCGAAAAAATGCAACCTTCTTATACAGAGTGCTAAATCAGGGAAAGGGTCAGAATATCATATGCATAGGCTTTTATAGTCTACAACAAAAGAATTTATTACGTAATCCAAATTTATCATGTTATAATGTCACCTGTGTAATGGGGAAACCTTATGTAATCACTCAATTACCATTTTGTCTACGCGTAGCCTTTCAAATACCAACAAAACTGTCGATTTTTATTCAAAAATATTTTATTCCACCTTTATGACCAACAGTGTAGTAAATTTTGTAAGGCATGAACCAAGATATTAAGACATATGGATAACTATAGGCAATAATACTTAGTTTCCCACTATTTCCCAGTATAGATGTAGCTTATCTTCCAGAGGTTGATCTTTGAAACCTGATCATATAATATGAACTGAAGCGTATATAGGCCTCTAGCGTCAAGGCATATACAGATTTAATTACCGGTTCTCAATAGAATATGCCTTTCAAGATGATAACGTAATACTTGTGATGAATATTATTCCCTCATTTTCATGGCAATTTGAACGCTGTAAGGAGATATCAGATAGCTGAGATATTAAACAGAGATCAAGAAATCAACCCATTGCAGAAAATTTAGTTTTGTTTTGCCAGTAAATGTGAACAGAAACTGTGAAAAAAAATGAAAGCACGAGACGCAGGGAAATTTACAATAAATGTCACACATGAATTATATGAACTTCCATTGTGATTGATAAGAATTACGTAATTTGGTTCTTTATTGATCTGGAACTGAAACATAATTTACAACATTCCATCATTCACGGCTGAAGTTTCCCGAGGGAAAGTGTGGAGGCATGTAACTTATCCTTTATTACGTTTTCTTTATAAAAAACAATGCCAAATGCGCCAGACAATATATAGTTACACTTATTGACAGAACACTTTTAACCCCAAAGATGATTATTTCTTGAGACCTAAAATAAAAACGTATTCCATTATGTATAGCACTGCATTTCTTTATTGTTTTAAGCTCCGATGAATAAATAGCGTAGCTTTTAACCCATTCTTCATTCATTACTTACACTGATACGTTTAACAAACATATGGCAAGCTATCAGGTTGTGTTTTATTTAACAAACTCATATGATACTAGGAAATTCATACATTTCAGAAGTTGCAAGCCCGTAGCCAGGGGGAGGTTTGGGGGAGGGGGTTCAATCGAACCCCCTAATTTTTTCCTAAGCAAGAAAAATAGGGAAGAAAAACCGTTCCGGGGACGAAATGACCAGTAATTTTGATGAAGGGCCCTTTTTGTTAAAGTTTTCAGCAAGAAAGAGAAGGAATCAAACCCCCTAATTAATAAACCCTGGCTTTGGGACTGAGTTTCATCATATACACTACTCAAAAAAAGTTAAGGACCACTTTTTAATGTGTGTATACAATTTTCAAACCGGGTGTTGTATTTCTAGAAATACCCGAATATGGCTGTCTTGAATCTCCTCAAACACCCTGTAACAATTTCACACATGGGTGGTTTCAGTTGTTGCATGATGTCTCTCGCATTATTGCATATCCTGAAAAGTGGGCCCATTGTGAAGTGGTACAAATGTGGATTCAAATGCATTTTCTGTCTTTAGTCTCTACAATCAACAAATTGCTGACAACAGCAATGCCAAGATACAGCTGTCCAGGATGCCATCAAACACAATGAAATCAATTTCACACATGCAGTTCTTTCATGTCTCTTGCATCATTGCAATGTGCCCGTACAAAAGTGGCTTCCAAAGCATTTTCTGTCTTTAGTCTCTACAATCAACAACTTGCTGACAATAGCAATGCCAAGATACAGCTGTCCAGAATGCCATCAAACACAATGACATCAATTTCACACATGCAGTTCTTTCATGATGTCTCTGGCATCATTGCAGTGGGCCATAAGACAAGTGTCTTCCAAAGCATTTTCCGTCTTTAGTCTGTACAATCAACAACTTGCCTACAACAGCAATGCCAAGACACCACCTAAGTGAAACAGATGTAGCCAGAGCCCTAGGGATGCTGGAAGCTGGCCTCAGTCAGCGAAGAGTAGCCAGAATGATGGGCGTGTCACACAGTGTCATTAGCAGAGCAAATCAAAGACACCGAGAGACAGGGCTATACTCCGAGAGACCCCGCAGTGGCCGACCAGTTTCGACAACCCCTAGAGATGATCGCTACTTGACGAATCTCAGCCTCCGCAACCGCTTTCACAGTGCACGCCGCCTCAACAATGACTTCGCTGCAGCAACTGGAGTGATTGTTTCCACTCAAACAATCCGTAACCGACTTCACAGAGCCAATATGCATGCCAGACGGCCAGCTCAGTGTGTCCCACTCACCCCTGCTCACAGAAGAATTCGTCTCAACTGGGCCCGGGAGCATGTCAGATGGACCAGACAGCAATGGCGTAGAGTTCTGTTCACAGATGAGAGCAGATTTTCCCTTGACCACAATGATGGACGTTCGAGAGTCTGGAGGCGACCAGGAGAGAGATTTACAGACCCCTGTATTGCAGAACATGACCGTTATGGGGGAGGCAGCGTCATGGTGTGGGGAGGCATCACCTACGCCAACCGTACTCGTCTCTACGTGGTCCCAGAGGGAGCAATGACAGGAGTGAGGTACAGGGATGAGGTCCTTGAACCTATAGTGGTGCCATTTGCAGAAAATGTGGGACAAAACATCATTTTCATGGATGACAATGCCCGTGCCCACCGAGCTAGGGTGGTGACCGAGTTCCTTGAGGGCCAGGGGATTGAGCGTATGGAGTGGCCAGCGAGGTCCCCGGACTTAAACCCGATAGAGCACGTCTGGGACATGATGGGGAGGAGTCTCGAGCAGCTCGAAGCCCATCCACTTGGACTGCAGCAGCTGGGTGTGGCTCTGGAGGCTGCATGGGATGCACTGGACGTCAGAGACATCAATCGCCTCATCAGCTCCATGATACAGCGCTGTGAAGCCGTTATTGCTGCAGGAGGTGGTCACACTCGTTACTGAACTGCCTGAAAGACACTCAGACATTCGTTTTTACCACTTCATGTCGGTAGCTGATACCCCTCGGGGCCCACTTTTCAGGATGTGCAGTGATGCGAGAGACATTGTGCAACAACTGAAACCACCCATGCGTGAAATTGATTACAGCGTGTTTAAGGACATTTAGGACAGTTGTACTGAGGTATTTCCAGAAATAAAACACCTTGTATAAAATCTTTATGTACGTTTTAAAAAGTGGTCATTAACTTTTTTTGAGTAGTGTATTACTTTTTAAGGTCAAGTCCACTCAAAAGACTTGGGGTGGAATCAGCACTAGAACATGATTGTGTTACTAAATTTCATCAAAATCTGACGAAATCTATCAATTCATATTTCTTTCGTTACAGAATGTTGTACATTCATGTATAATGTGTAAAGTGGTATTAAAAGTCAGTCATTTCAAAAGGCAGCTTTCTATTTTGAGTCATATGTTATACCTCCATTTATATTTTATTTCACCAGGCTAGACCACTCGCATGTATTGAAAATATTAATGATGATTTTCAAGATCTTATGATGATTCGAACTATTTGACAATTCTTCCATTTTGGGGGTAGAATTTTTCTCTCTCTTGCCCCTCTTACATATTCTTCCGCTAGTTTTAAATTCATATCACACTTACGTTGCTTTTCAATCACCTAGTAATAACTAGGATAACCACTTCATTTCCCAAATGGTCAATCATGTGAACAATGTTCATTCAATGTAAGGACACGCAAGTCATGCTTAGCAGTGCAAAAATATGATACAATATTCTCATATTTTCATATTAAAGGGGGTATATCCAAAGAGAACACGAAACGTTTTCTATGTATTGTGGTCTCTTTTTTTTCATCAATGCACCTCATACATTTATTCAGTTTTGCCTATGTTTCGTCCAATGTCAGACTCCAGATACATGTTGCTTGCAAAGATAATCAAAGTGTTTTGATTGCATTGTCAGCCAACACACTAAATACGTACATGTATGTTCATTTTTTTCCCGAGAATACCAGGGTTACACCAAACCGAATTCTTAAGAATGAATTCGAACCGATTCTGCCCGAATGGGCCTGAATCGAGTGGGTTCGGAATCCATTCGTCTCTGATTCGGGGAGCTCCCCGAATAGAGACGAATGAGTCCGGAATAGGTCCCAATTTAGCGCAGAATAGCCAAGAATCAATTTTGGCCATCCCAAATAAAACCGAATGCCACCCGAATAGTGGCCAGAATTGAGCCGAATGTGTCCCGATTGCTCCGATGACAGCCGAATGATGACCCGAATGTTGAACGAATATGGCCAAATGCGCCGAGCTCAGACCGTTACGCCCCGATTGATATATATAGGTCCGAATCTGCCCAGAATATTCCGAACGCCTCCCCTTCCAACCAAATGCCATCCGAATACATCCAAAATGATGCCAGAATGAAATTTGTCGTGTCACATTCGGGAGTATTTTGGAGGATATTCGGCTGGTTTTGAACTTATCGAAACGAACCGAATTCATCCGTGAATGTTCCCAAGTCCCTCCCAAATTTTCTCACATTCGTGGAGGAGCACACAATACTCCCGATACCATACACTGCGAGTATTCGGATGGATTCGCAGCTGATTCGGTCCCGGTGTAACCCTATATTTAGGTAATTTGTGGGAAGGTCTCACGATATAATTATATTGGATTGTCGCCTCTATCCCTGAGCCGAATCAGCTGCGAATCCATCCAAATATATGTATTCAGGAGGATTTGGGAGTAGTCTGTTCTCCCTGAAATGTTCAAAACCAGCCGAATACCCCCCCCCCCCCCCCAATACTCCCGAATGTGGCCATGACCATTTTCATTCGGATGACATTCGGTTGGATTAGGGGAGGCATCCGGAGTTTTCTGGGCAGATTCGGACCTATTCGTATCATCTGCGGAGTGATTGTCCGATCTCTGCACATTTGGCCATATTCGATCCGATTCAGGTCAACATTTGGGTCGTCATTCGGGTATAATCGGAGCAATCGGGCCACATTTGTCTCAATTCTGGCTAACTTTGGCTCATTTCTTGCCACTACTCGGGTGGCATTCGGCTTTATTCGGGATGGCCAAAATTGATAACGGTCAATTCTTGGCGATTCTACGCTGAATCGGGACCTACTCGTCTCTTATTCGGGGAGCTCCGCGAATCCACCCGAATCAGGCCATGTTCGGGCAGAATTGGCCCTAATTTATTCGGAAGAAATCAGTTCCGGTGTAACCCTGGCTAAATATAAAAAGTCGAACGGCTTTGGTTTCGTTTCCATTTTAATTCATATAGCAAAATTTACCAGAATATCTTAATACAACGCAAAGAAATGTAGAGTTAGACATGTGATACCTATACCTCATTTGAAGATAACTAAAATTAACTGGGCTTCATGTGACATATCTCATGGCAGAAAAAAAACAGATCGGAACTCGGCATGACTAAAAGGAATTTCTAAAAGACTGTGGGGGCACCTCAATAAAAGGACAGCGCCTTGAGGGAGATAACAGTGCGTAGTTAAGAAAGTGATACGTAGCGGTGATGATAAGGGAGGCAAAATCAATTAGAATGATGGAATAGACAGACAAAAAATGCTCATGGATATGGCGATGGTGTCGTATTACTCTAATTTGGCAGATTTTAAGGTGGGACTTTGGCAGCTAATTTGGGGGTTGAACGAGGGAAAAATCGATATATTTTTAAAGGCGATTCCTTTGTACGCTCCCTTTTAACATAGGAAAACTTGCAGCATGACAGAGGATGACTCTCCCTTTCCCCTTAAAATAAAATGATAGAGCACTCCAATCAAATCCTGGTGGGGCAATGTCAAGATTCTCCTATTCTATTTCTATTTAAAAAAATGAATAAAGAAACCAAAGAAACACTTTGTAATAAAATTACGTTTTAGCCTCGGTTGCATAAATGTAATTATGGAGAGGAGCAGTAGCAGTTGCATTATAGTAGTAGTAGTACTAGAAGCAGTAGTAGTGGTAATAGTAGTAGTAGTAGTAGTAGTAGTAGTAGTAGTAGTAGAAGTAGTAGTAGAAGTAGTAGTAGTAGTAGTAGTAGTAGTAGTAGTAGTAGTAGTAGTAGTAGTAGTAGTAGTAGTAGTTGTTGTAATAAAAAACGTTTTATATTAAAAAATAAAACGTTTTTTATTGGTTTAAAACACTTTAAATCGTTCTTAAAAGTTTAGTTTTAACGAATGATGCAATTTCCCCTAAATCAATTAAACTATACAGTCTGATTTAAGCTCTAGATGTTTTAAATACATTTTTGGAGTAAGTAAGAGAAGACAACAATTTTTGTTACTGAATTTCAAACAGAAAAGTTCATATTTCCCCCCAAAAAATACATGGAAATTGAATGCCACCCCCCCCCCCCCCACAACTAAAGTTGAAATTTTATAAGTTTATTCCTCGTACATAATTATACATGTAGTCCCGGGGTATATTGAATTTTGTCAATCTAGGGTGGGGGCGAGAAGAATTCGCTCAATGGAAGAAAATGACATACTATAATCTATGGGGTTTCAAAGCTTAATTTCTTTAAATCAAGAAATGCTTGACTTCGTTTGAATCAGTTATGCCAATTTTCGTTAAATCAATCAATAAAAGCTGTTGAACTGCTTATTTTTTTCAATTGAGGAATTTAGATCAAATGCATATAAGAAAAAAACTCAGTATAAAAATATTTTTTACTTCTTTCTTTTTTAATAGAAATTATTGGCAATAATCTTAATTAACAAAAGTACAAATAATGATACAGATTTTGAAGAGAATATACAATTGGTTTTATACATGTACATGAATCACGTTTTTGAGCAATTCGGGGTCTGACGTGCACTTGTGTAATATCATAAACGCATACCCATGATGCATCCAAAATTAGTCTTGAATGATATTGCGTGGCACTATCATGTTATATAGATTTATCATATAAATTTTTGAGGGGGCCATTGAGGTCCCCTGAGATTGTTAGGGTTAAGGTTTGCTAGCTGATTATCTTATACTGTTTATACTTTTTAAAGTACTTTTCTTCATCTTTACGAAGTGCAAAGTTTCACCTGCTTTCGTATGTACCTCAAGATTACGATGTCAGTTTTACAAGGGGAGGCGCGATAGCTCAGTCGGTAGAGCGGGGGTTTCGGATTCCGGTGACCCGGGTTCGATTCCCAAGTGGTGCGCTAGTGCCCTTTGGTAAGGCATTTATCCTCATTACCAGGTCCCTCGGAGAGGACCTGAAGCCGTTGGTCCCCTGGTTGCTTGCTCACAGGCATTCGTGCTTTCTTAGCAGTCAGGCAAAACAACCTCGGTATAACATAACAATCTATTAATCGTCGCCTTCCCGCAGAAAGGTAGTCTAGATTCTAGACGTCGGTGTACTTGTTATTTCTCTCCCCTTGCTTTATTCTCCCCTGCGCGCCATCTCCAGTGATCGCGCTATCCCCTCTTTCACACCCCTCACAAATGAGGGTAGGAAATCGTGTGGCTGTTTTCATTTCGGGCGTAGAGGTCGAGGATTGTAGATAAGATAAGATAAGATAAGATAAGATATTTATTCGTCTTTCTTTCTGCACATACATTTTATCTTACAAGTATGATTTCACATTCTACAAATGAAAAAAAAAAAATCAATTAACCATAAATCATTGTTACAGTAGAAAAAAGAAACATAGCAAATAACTAAACGTATTGAAAGAAAGACAAGGAGAACCCCTGAAAAAGCAAGGCTTGTAAGGCTAGGGTCTCCTTTGTTTCAAGTACATGACTGAATAGTATTCAGTGTTGACATGTAATATCTTTAAAAATACAAAAGAAAAAAAAATGCAACAATAAAACAAAAAAGACAAACTAAAACTAATCAATGACAAAAAACACACACTAATAGAATACATTGCTTGAATGTACAGTTATGAAGTCTAATAAACTAACAACAATATGATATAATTAAGTGATATATGATGGAAGAGGAAATAAGTATGGATAACATGGCATGAAAAAAAGAGGACGATCGTATGTATAAATAATAATAGTAAAGTAAAAAAACAAAACATGACAAAGGTAAAAGAAACACAAGAAAAGAATACAAAAGGAAAAAAACATGGGCTGACCCTCTGCAGAAGAATCCAGTTAGACAAGATACAAGATAAATATATATTGATATATCATAACATTCTCCAGTCTTATATACAGTTTTTTAGGCTCCAAAATTAAAAATAACATAGTATATAAAAGCATATCTTAACCTAGAGCAACTCACAAATAACAATTAAGAAGATAACCTTTAAGTACACGCTGAAAAGTATAAATGCTTACCGATTTTTTTATATTTGAATTGAGAGAGTTCCAGAACCTGGGTCCTGTATTTACAACTGTCCTAAAAGCAGAACTTGTATGTAACTTGGGTAAGTGGAATGCAGAAGCATTTCGTGTATAATAGTTATGTATGTCACTATTTTTCATGAACATTGTGACCAGAGCTGGTGGCATGATGCCTGCATTGTATGCATACATTAGAGTACCAAGTTGAAAATCATAGATATCTTGTAATTTTAGAATTCTATGCTCATAAAAAAGTGGGGTAGTATGCGAGCGATAGTTAACATTACAAACAATTCTTAAAACTCTTTTCTGAATCAAGTACACCCTTTCTAGATTGGTTTTAAGAGAATTACCCCATGCAAGAACACCGTAATTGAGATACGGGAGAATTAGTGTTGAATACATCATACAAAGAATATCAGTAGAGAAAAAGGATTTTAATTTGTATATTACACCACTATTTTTTGATAATGTCTTACATAGATGATTTATATGGGTTTTCCAAATCAGTTTTTCATCTATATGCAACCCCAGAAATTTGGTAGTCTTTACTCTATCTATTAACACATCATTAAATATAACATCACCTGGAACTTCTCTTATCGTGTTGCTAAAGAGCATATAATTTGTTTTCTGCATATTTAGAGATAATTTATTTGCTTGAATCCACGAAGTGACTTTCCTCAGTTCACTATTAACTGTTTTTAAAAGGGTCTCAGGATTTCTATGGGAATGATACAAACTTGAATCATCTGCAAATAAAATGAACGATAAAATATCAGAGGAATAGTGAAAATCATTAATATACACAATAAATAATAACGGACCAAGGAGGGATCCCTGGGGAACACCACAAGTGACATTCTGTAAACCTGACTCAGCATCCTTTATTGAGACAAATTGTTTCCTGTCAGCTAAGTAACTCTTGAACCAGTCCAATGCTGTACCCCTGATACCATAATGTGATAACTTGCCAGTCAAAATATCATGATCTACTGTGTCAAAAGCTTTCGAATAATCAAGAAATATACCAATTGTATGCATCTTTTTGTCTATGGATTGTGATACTTTATCAATAAAATGTAGCAAGGCATGGGTGGTGGTATGTTTCTCGCGAAAGCCAAACTGAAATTTAGAAAAAATATTACTCTTGTTGAAAAATTTCAAAGTTCTAACATAGATCATTTTCTCAAGAATCTTTGAGAGTGCAGTCAATAGAGAAATAGGTCTGTAATTATTCAGACATTGAGGGTCTCCTTTCTTAAAAATGGGTACGACCTTCGCAATTTTCATGTCAGTAGGAACTTTCCCACATGACATTGATAGATTAAAGACATGAAGTAGGGGTTGAATAATTCCTAAGATAATTTCTTTAATTAAGTTGTTAGAAACCCCATCATAACCAGGACTTTTCCCGTTTTTAAGAGATTTCACAATGGTAAGCAGTTCTTCCCGAACTACTGGTAAGAAAAATAAACTTTTACTATTTTGCTCTTTCATAAAATCTCTGTAAGTCTGCTGAGAAAGTGGCACTGCCCGTGAAAGTTTTGGACCAATGCTGCAAAAGTAATCGTTAAAGTTGTCTGCTATAATATTCCTTTCTTCCACCACATGACCGTTAATTTCAATACTCTTTACATGAGATATCTTTTCCTTTGACTTGAATACTTTCTTAATCACTTTCCAAGTTCCCTTGATATCGTTTCTTGTTGCCTGAAATTGAGTGCGATAATATGATTTCTTTGCAGTACGAAGGACTGAAGTAAGCGTATTTTTATAATTTACATAACGTTTACGTGAAGATTCGGTACCACGCACTTTATACGAATAATACAGCTTGTTTTTCTTGTTAATGGATCTCAACAAAGAAGCACTAACCCATGGCATAATAGGAACATTTTTACGATTTCTTCTACTTTGCTTTACAACTGGTACATTTTTATTATACAGAGACATGAATTTTTGTAAGAACCTTTTAAACGATATGTTCACATCATTTTCTTTAAGAACTTCACTCCAGTCCGTTTCTATCAGGGCTGCCCGCAGCTTTGCAATATTAGCGGAAGTGTTTTTCCGAATTGATTTGGATTCTTGTTTACAGACTTTACCCAAGCTTAGACGAGCGAAGATTGGGAAATGATCTGAAATATCTGATACAATAATCCCTGAGGATGGAAAAGGTTGTTTATTACAGAAAATGTTATCTATGAGCGTAGATGAAGTTTCAGTTACCCTTGTTGGTTTAATAATTAATGGCATTAAGGAAAAGGACAGCATCATATTAAGAAACGCATCATAATGATAGTTTTCATCACACTGAAGGAGGTTTATGTTATAATCACCCATTATGAAAATTGTTTTGTTTACGAAAAGTGGGTTTGAAAGAATACTATGCATTTCTTTAACAAAACTCTCTAAGTTACTCTGAGGGGGTCTATACACAACTCCAAATAAAACATTTCTTTTTCCTGGAATGAAGCACTCTGCGAATATTGATTCCATATGCTCAGCCATCATATTTAGCTCATCCCTTAATTGAAAGTCCACTGAATCTGGAATATATAAAGCAACTCCACCTCCTTTTTTAGCATATCTATGATTAGACACAAGATTATGACCAGGAATATGATAAAGATTTAAGTCATTCTCACTCGAGAACCAGGTCTCAGTGACTCCAATCACTGCTTTACTATCTTCAAATTTTTCAATTAGTGTACTAAATGCATCAAAGTTCCTAGGCATACTTCTCATATTTAAATGCAAGACAGTAGCAATTTCAAGATTGTCTCGAAAACTATTAATAAACTGATTTTCTGAATAGTATTGACAGTTAATTGCAGAAGCATGTCCTAAATCATCAGTATCACTAAGCTCTAGTATTCTTGAATTATTTTCTAAGGAGCTACAAATGGCTTCTTCTATACTAATCATTTGGATGTTGAGTATACAATTTCAAGTGAAATCTAACTGTTTGCGCCATAAAGAACATGTCAGCATGAAAAGGAACATTGTCAAGATACACACATACTATATAAGAGAAAAACATACAATAATGTATATCAAATAAGATGAACATATTATATAAATTACAAATGCAAATGAAAAAAAGAAAAAGATGATTAGAGATTGCAATAGAAATAACAATGAAAGAAAAAAAACACAAATGAAAATTAAAAGGAAAGTTGAATGGAAAAAAAAAGAAGTAACTTTGGGTTGTCATGGGATTTGGCTTGCAAGGAATTAACCTTTTTTTCAAAGTGGGAATATAGGTCAGCATGATATTCTACAATAGACATTAATTACAATTCAAAGCTTCAAAATATCGTCATCACATGTGATGAGTTTTTTCGTAAGTCCGCCTCCCGTGTTCTTAAGTCCAGCGAAAATTTTTCCATCGTTGCTCCAAGACCGCTCAACTTTCGGTGAGTGACGAACATTGAAAAGAAGCTTCTGTCTTGTGGGTGTCAGATCATCATTAACAAAGATTTTTGAACCCTTCAACTTTGATCTGGCTCCCATAATACGAGCTCGGGTGCGGAGGCTGGAAAACTCCACTAGCAGTTGACGAGGAGAACTTCTTCTTGCTCCTTTGTCTACTAGAGGACCCAGTCGATGACATCGGACAAAGTCGGATGAAGTCACGTTGACCCCCATCCTCCTGCCAATGTCAATGACAGCCTCCTCTGGATCTTCATCTTTCACCTCTGGAACTCCTTGGATCCTGATGTTGCGTGACCTGGATTTTTGCTCCAGGTCATCGATTCTTTGCTCTAAGACTGCCATCTTTTCCACAGATTTCTTTTCCGCCTCCTTATGTAGCTGTATCTCTGACTCCTGGGCCTTTATCCTATTGTGTTATTGATCAACTGAAAAGTAGAACATTCCTGGCAAAGGACTAGCAGAAAGGTCATTAGCGTACAGTTAACAGTGCGCGCTAACGGCCTTTGTGCGGGAATGCGGGAAGGGGGTGGTTTGCAAAATATTATTATGCTTGTGCAACACTTCCATTTCATTCAAGTACTACTATGTATTAGAGCTTATTTTAAATAGTGTTTCTTGCCCTGTCCAAAAAATGAGCACAACACTCAGATATGTTTGTTGAAATGAGAATATTCTTAATTTAATATGGATTGTTGTACATAATTGAACAGGTAGGAAAGAAACATGACAAAGGAATGGAGAAGGGGAAAATAAAGGGGGAAATAGAAATAGGAGAAAAAGAGTGGTGTTGAGAAAGAGTTTTAATTACTTAAAAGAAAATAGTACACCACTTTAGAAATAAAAGTATGAAAAAAAAATATTCATCTAAAATCACATCCATACAAATTTACAACACACAAGCTTATGCGGTGTTTTAAAACACCAGTTTTTTTAAACAAAAGTAGCAGTTGTTGTAGACGAAGTAGTAGTACCTAGTTATAGTAGCAGCAGTAGAATTAGTATAGAAGTAGAAGTAGTAGTAGTAGAAGTAGTGGAAGTAGTAGTGGTTGTAGCATTAGTAGTAGTAGTATCAGTAGTAGAAGTAGTAGTAGTAGCAGTAGCAGTAGTCGTAGTAATAGTAGTAGTAGTAGTGGTGGTACTAATAGTAGTAGTAGTAGTAGTAGTAGTAGTAGTAGTAGTAATATTTATACTAATACCTCTTTATCAGAAAAGCGCTCAACAATAAATGCAGAATTACCCTGGCTTTAGGGATGGTCCGGGCTGAAACAGTGATATCTTAATAAACAGTAAAATTCACAGAGCAAAATGCTGAAAATTTCATCAAAATCGGATAACAAATAAAGATATTATTGAATTTTAAAGTTTATCAATATTTTGTGAAAACAGTTATATGCACATCGTCATGAATATTCATTATGTGTGCTGATGATGTCACATCCCCACTTTCATTTTCTTATGTTATTACATGAAATCATAAATGTTTCATTTTTTCATACATGTGTAAGTGATGTGCCTCCATTATGATGAAATGAGTTTCGGCATTGAATAACTAATGCACTTAATCATTTATCCATCCAATTGTTTTAGTTCTTGGTAGAAATATTTTGAATAAATCTAATTTCATATAATTAAATACAAAAGAACAAGTGGGGATATGACATCAGCCCACCTAATTAATATTCATAAAGACATGCCTAGAACTGTTTCATCGGAATAATGCAAATCTTTAAAATTTAATAACTTTGTTATTTGTTATCCGATTTTGATCAAATTGTCAGCATTTTGATCTGGAAATTTTACTATATTAATTTATTGAGATATAAATATTTCCAGCCTTGACCATCCCTTTCACATCACCTCTATATCTTCGCTTTTCTTTCCACCTCTTATCACTTTTCCTCCTCTCCTTCCTTCCTTTGTCTTTCTTCCTTGTTTTGCCCTTCTTTCTTTCTTATTTGGGGTGCCAATGGGGCGGGGGGAGGACCGTAGCCACTTCGGCAAAATGAAAAAAAGTATTTCGACCCATGTATAGCCCACTCCTAATGTTATTTAGTTCAGCTATTTATCATAAGCACATCATTATGTTAAAACACCATTTCTTAGGGTTTATTGCCCATAAACCGTACACCTAGCTGGGACCATGCCCCCTCCCCCTCCAGGGGAAAAGAAAAGAAATGGGGAAGAGAGAAAGAAAACGGGAAGAAAGGGTAGAGTGATTAAAGTGACAGAAAAGGGTGAAGAAAGAGAAGGAAAAGAAGCTAAAGGCAACGGAAAGGAAATGGGAGGAAGAAAATAAAGAAAGAGCAGGAAAAGAAGGGAAAGTGGCCGTCCGTTTCGTTACAAATTTGAGTATCAATATTTTCATTTTCAACTTCGCATGTGAATTACTACCGGTGTCATCCACTTGCAGTGGCGGATCCAGCCTTCGCCAATAGGGGGGCCCGGAAATTTTTTAAGCCACATTTTCCCCGATCGACCTCTCGAAGTTGATTTTGTTTGTTTCTTTGAAGGGGTAGTCCCAATAGTCACTTCTAAGCTTTATTCTTAACATAAATATATAATAATCTCATAAGCCGTACTTAAATAGTGCGAGCTGAATATTTTTCCACTTCTTCCTAAAGAATGGAAATTCTAAGCACTTTTTGTTATCGTGAAAAGGATAAGTATGTAACTAAACAATTGATGCGAGCGCGAAGCGCTAGCGGAAAAAAATGAGATTGACACCTAAAATTTGGACACTTCATGTATTGTAAATCATGAAAAGGATGAGTAATTGGAAATCTTCCTACATTAATAATGCGAGTGCAAAACGCGAACAGAAATTTTTTTGATATTGTGATCTGAAACTGGATAATGATTTAAACATGTATAGAGAACAAGCTGCGTATGTGAATAAACATGCGCGCACGTGCTTCAGATTTCGACCTAGAATCTGGGCATTCTAAATAACTTTTTTATCATGAAAATCAATAAAATATTCTGATCTGGAAAGGGTCAATTTAAGCTTTGTATTTCAAGCACTTTGTAGAAAAATTGTGAGGTAGATATGGATTACAGTTAAAAAAGAGCTGATATGTTTCATTGTTATTACTTTGAGTTTTGACATATAGGACTGGGATATTCTAAGAACATTATGTCATCATATGAAAATGATGACTATCTTCCTATTTCTCTTCCTATGCGCGAGATGAAACTTGTCGATATTCCATTCTGAAAAAAGGTACAATTTGATTATTAAATTAATACCTTATTTTTTTATCTAATAACCCTAATGAGAGCGCGAAATCTGTTAATATTATGGCCTGAAAACTGGACATTTAAAGCACTTTTGTAATTATGAATAAGGTGCATGAGTTGATATATTTTCAACAATCAATGCAAGCGCAAATCGGGAGCCAAAGTATTTGATAAACTGTCATGAAATATGGATTTTAAGTAGTTTGTCATATAATTGTTAATATTAAGATATACATAACTCACCAAGCAAATTAAATGCAAGCTTGCAGCCCTAGCTATTGCGTTTTGACAATCTGACCTGAATAGGGATATTTTTAGAACTTTATGGAATACAGGCAAATAATAGGTACCTGACAAATTTTGCGAGCGCACAGCGCGAGCAGAAAATGTGAATATTCAGACCATTAAACAGAAAAAAAATAGAGTTTTAAATCAAACCAAAATAATCAAAGTTCGATTTCCGAGCTGAAATATGTTTTGAAAATTGACTTTAAAGTTTTAAGCTCCATATTGAGCAAGATATGTAAATCACCTAAAAGGCAATGCGAGCGAAAATTTTATATAGTGACATGAATTTTACAAAAAAAATATATTTTCAAAGTCTCCCCCTCATCTTATTTTATTCACTCGTCTTCCTCTTTACTCTTCCTTTTTCTCCACCTTCTCCCTTCTTTTTCTTTTTTTTCTTTCTTTCTCCCTTTTTTTTTTTTTTGCTCCGCCAATAGGGGGGGGGGGGGCCGGGCCCCTCGGCCCCCCCCCCTGGATCCGCCTATGCACTTGAGAGAAGATAAAATGGTAATCTGTCCATATGATACTTGTCATCCAATGGCAAGGACGTAATCTAAGTAACGTTTCTAGAGTCTGGATTTGATGCCAGAATGGGAGACAAAGGACTACCAAAGGCTGCTCCAATCCTTTTTCGATATATGACACTATCATTATAATGTGATAGGGGGATAGAAGGGAAAGGATGATGGGAAAGATAAAGAAGCGGGCAGACAAAACATAATGGATAAGAAGAGGGAAATGGAAACGGAAAGAGAAGATAAAGGAAAAAGATATGCAAAAGAAGGGGAAAAGGAGAAAATGCAGGAAAGGGAATTAAAAGAGGAAGGAAGCAAGAGATAGAGGATGAGAAGAAAAGGAGGAGGGAAAAGTGAGAAAAAGAAGGAAAAGGTGAGAATGGGAACGAGGTAAGACAGAAAAGAGAAAATGAGGAAGAAAAAAAGGAAAAGGAGAGAAGAAAGAAACTAAGTGAAAAGATAGAAAATGGAGAAGGGAGAGAAAAATAAAGGAAAGGGAGAAGACGAAGAAAAGAAAAAGATGGAAAAGGGTGAGAAAAGAAGGAAAGGAGGGAAAATGAGAGGAAAGAAAAGTGGACTCAAATGACAAGGAAAGAAAGGGAGGGGAAAGGGAGAAGGGAAAAAAAAGGAAAAGAGTGAGAAGGCAAAGGGGAGAGAAGAAGAAATGAAGGAAAAGAGAGAAAGAAACAAAATAAAAGGGAAAGGAGAGAGCCTACACACTGCAAAAATACCAGTGTTTATTTAACACCAGCTCGTTATCTATATAGGAAAATATACAGGTGTTGAAACAGCACCACTTAAGATTTTAACAGCAGATAGGCATTTAAACAGCAATAATCAGAGTTAAACTATGAACCCATGGTTAAACCAATTTCGGTTTCATTCTTAACTGGTGTTCTTTTCAACATTTTCCTTGTGTTTTCTGATATAGATACCAGGCTGGTGTTAAATTAACACCGGTGTTTTTGCAAAGCAGGTTTGTCTTCAAGCACACATAACCTTTTAAATGATTTGGTTTGAATGTACCTTTGTAAATCAATCCATAACTACATGCAGAAAAGTTATCAGGGTGCAGAAACAGGGTGAATGCTCAGAACGTTTGTTAGCAAGGGAGCTGCTCACAATGATGTCTTGATCCAATGGACAGCCTGGGGTGAAATTGAAAGGCATATCCGGTAGAATACAAAAGTAATTGATCACCATTGTAAGTACCCCACACCCCAGGGAGCGGAAGATAATAATGAAAAGACTGATTGCATCCGTTGACAGGGGTTATAATATAATAATCTGGATGTGTTTAACCCTAAACCAACTGGGGGGGGGGGGGTAATTGAATGCCCTGACAACTTTTTTACCTTTTCAAGTGACTATCGCAACTATGACACAACAATTCATTTTGCATTTACGTTACTTTCATCACAAGGTATAGCATGATGGTAGAGGTGGTTTCACAATCCGATTTGATTTCCACTTTAGACACAAGTACACAATAGCGAGCAGACACGAGTACGATGGTGCGAATGTTGCTCATTCAGCCTTCCATTTGCTTGTGCACAACAAGCTACTAAGTAGGCGTAACTTCTGGTTTCCATGGCAAAGGATAAAATAGTAGGTTTCACAGTACACCATGTATATGTCATGAGCTAAGTAAGCATTGTACAATATCCTTTGGTAAGCTATTTATCCTCCCTGAAAGGACAATAGGCCTTCGGTCATACTTGTACATACGAGGAAACTGTTGCTGGGCTAGTACCATGAACGTCTTTGACGGTGTGTGCGCTCCATAAAACAACACCATTATTATCATTAATACTATTTCTTAGCAATCAGGTTGAAAAATACAACACCACCCATATCATAACAAATTATGCTATAATCTCATACATACATCATATGTACTATCAACTGTGACTGACTACCTGAGACCTTTTAAAGTTCTTCAAACTGAACTTACCTCGGCAGTATGAATTGCAAGTTTTAAGCCATGATTTCTGGCCCTCTGAAGCAGCGGGACTAGTGCCTTGACATCACCGTACTAAAATATTTATTAACAAAAGAAATGGAAATCTGTCACAATCTGACATCTTTATCAAAATAAAAACAAAACAAACTAAATTCATTCTTAATTGATACATGTCTAAAAGAAGAAATATAAACTCTCATAAAAAAAAATCCTCTACTCTTTATCATTTCCATCAGTTTCACATTACAAATAAAACTTATTTGCGTTTCATAAATCTGAAGTTCATGAGGCAGTGTATTTATCAAAATACATTGATAATTTTTTGACTACTTGATCACCATTTTACGATCAATTTCATATTAAACTTTTCTACCAGAAACACTTAAAACAAGAGAAAGGAATTACTTTCTCCGAGTAATTTGTTCACTACTCTAACGACAAAAATTTATCTTGCATGCTTAAATATTCATTATTCACATTTTAAATGGTAGACAAAATCTAAAGCAAACTACTTTCATTTTTGGTCATTATTCTTTTTTCATATTTTTCAACTGAATAAACTACAGAATACGAACCTTTGGATCACCACTGAGATCTAATCCAACACACTTGTCTGTTGAAGAATGATATTCCAATGCAAGATTAACAACCTCTCCTGCATCCTCTAAGCACATCCTTCTATCAATGGATGGCAGAAACCTGAAATACATTTCATTTATATGTATCACCTTTTCATGAAATACAAAGCGCATTAAACAAAAGCAAAAACACAAATAGGGAGTATAAAAAGAAAGTATTAACAATGATTATATAGAAACCATACAGAACTTGGAATAGGTAAATTTTTAGACACTTCTTAATCCTTAATAAACGGGGGGGGGGGGGGGGGGTCAATTTGACCCCACCTCGACAAATTTCGCCGCTGCGCCGCTTGCTGAATTTTTACTCTCAAGTCTTGCGCATCTTTTGAGACCTAATTCGCGACACCCAGGTATGCGGTTCCGAAATTACGCAATATTTTGTAAGCGTATGTCCTAAAATTACTCAAAAACGTGTACAAAGTCAAAGCAAATTGTGTTTTCAACCAAAAATCATAAATGTATGATTATTTTTACATTTGTTAGTTTAGATGGATTTATTTTATGTTATTTATGATTACAGAAGGGTCACTAACAAATTTCATCAGAAAGCAATAAAAAAACAAAGGTTTGAAAAAACAAAAAAATACATAAGAATTAAAAAAACAATAAGATACATAGGAAATTAAATACCGGTAGTTTTTGGCAATTTTTTTGTAGATTTTTGTTAGAAATTGTAAAAAATCTATACGTTCACCAAAAATTATCATTCTATTAGCTATATAAATTGAGTCAAAGGCAAAAACATACACAAAAAAACAACATTATGGCAAATTTCATACATCTACAATTTCAAAATATTTTACTCTGCAGTGCTGCAAAGTATGACGAATATGACTCCGAGTTTGAATAAATGGTAGAGTGGTTCTTAAGTTTTCTTCACATAGATACAGAGTATTTGGTGCGTTTTGGGTGTTTTAAAAAGCATATTTGCTCTAATAAAAGTGCTGATAGTTAGAAAACAAGCACATGAACCCCTATTTTTTAATGTTTGCACCTCTTATTATCGGCCTACCTTCCTGTACAATTTTGCAAAAATTTTTGAAAATGACAAGGATTTTGAATAAAGTGCAGCATTTGTTGTACTTTTCTAGTTTGTGATTGAAATTTCACATTTTTGAGATTGTGTATTTGTTATCTTTTACGCCATTTTTAAGAACTGACAGTGCTGTTAGACTTAAAAGAGCAAACAAGTAGGATTATAAAAATAGATTCTCCATCTTAACGATACAATTATTAACTCTCTTGCAAGATTTGACAACATTTCCATGGATTTTTGACTGAGTAATAGAGGTTTAAACTCATTGTAGTGATCTCTTGAGGTCTAAAAATGCCCAATTCTTTTAAATGCGCAATTCTTAAGAACATCCAATTGGGTGAACTTTGAAGCTCAATAGCAAAATTTCAAGCACATGGACCCATGTTAATTTCTGCATATTTCGAATATTCAGGTTCTGAAGTATCTATGTGCAAAGTTTGGTGAAAATAACATGGATTTCACTTTAACTCTGGAACATCCTTACATTTCATTTCTTGGTTTCTACTTGAAGATGAACATATTTAATTACAATGGTGCCAGAAATCTGGCTAAACAAAACCTCAGGAGGGAGAGCTGTTGCGTGCTGACAATGTACAAACAATATGACCCCCCCCCCCCCCACCATGGTGTCTACTCAAAATATTTCAGTGCTACTAATTTCATACATTATTATAGGTCATGAATTTCACTACATTTAGGACAAGAAGTGTGTTAATACCAGTCAACTGGGCATACATAGCCATTACTTTGATGGTCTTAGTTTAATCGAAGCACTTATTATTCAATCAACCTAGGACCCTCCCTTGGATAGGAGGATAATAAAATGCACACTGATCTGAGAATAGAACATGACTCTTTTAACGATGGTTGGATTAATGGCCTTGTCTGAATTTCAATACATCACTTCTAAAAAATGAATTTAAAATGATTCAATAATCACTTAATCATTTTGACAATTATTTTCTATGAATAAAACATAAAAACAGACAGCAAAATCTAAACTTTAACTGACCATCACACTACATCTAGCATCATGTTGAGAAACTTACTTCACTATTGTATCAATCCTGTCTCTTTCACATTTCTCTATTCCATTCAGTACAGCATCAATGTACAGCTTCTTTGTCAATCCTGAAAAAGGGAATAATAATTTTTGAAAACAAATACAAATCAACAAATTTTATCAAATGGAAAATTTCTGAATCAGTCCATTCTCTACCCCTGCTCCCTGACGTCTGTAATGCTTCCCCTTAACAAATCAGCTACTATGCCATGAAACACCTTTAACCTTATGAGCTATAGAGTATTCCAAGTTTGTCAACATCCCAGTCCATAAACTTTCTTTTCTTCAATTAGTCATTAATGAATTAGATTTGATTTGATTTACCAAAATAAAAAAACATAAAACTGCAACATAGTATCATACATATGAAAATGACATTACCGTACAATTGTTCTATCAAGAGATCAAGTTTGAATATATCATGATATTGTACCCTGTTATACCTAGTGGGCAATTAGGTATTCAATATGAAAATATACATATATTTAAAGCTAGTTATTCATCTTATTTAAAACTTGTTATTCTCTGGAATGCGTACATGTAAGGTGGTACCAGGGTAATTTCCTTTTGGTCTGCTAGCAGAGCTGAACCTTGGTTTACTATTAATTTGTTATTACCCGGTAAGTCCAACCATTGCTTCGTCTATATCCACTTTGACCAAACACCATTTATTCTAATGCTCACATTGCCCAAATGGTCAATATCCACTGCTTCTACTTACATTTTCACACACGGCCAAATAGGGCTGTTATCGCTAAGAAAATTCTCTGTCGATATATCGCTAAAAATATCTTACCAATATCGATAACTATCGACAAAAAAACATATGCATATGCATTTATGCATTATAGCGATGTCACATACTCGCGTTGGTCAAAATTTGTATATGCTTCTGTACCAAGAACGCTTTAAAATTCGCGCTCATCGGATGTAAATGATTACATAACATCTTTTAACAAACATATTTAGCATAAATACATCCTCACCTTATACGTTATTAGCATTATTTTAGGGTTGGATAAAGTTTTATCGATAATTTTGGGGCTTTTTGGACATCGTTCTGAGCAGTCAACGTCTTTCGCCTATCCGCCATTTTGATATCGTGCTGATGATCTTCAAACGTAGAGGCAGACACACAGACACGGCCATGTGCTGCCTTCTACGTGAGTTGATACTTCGCTAAAATTGAGCTTGCACTTGTTATGTTTTCGATTCGATCCAATGGAGTCGAGTGCAATCACGATGTTTGGATTGTCATGATTATAGCAAAGTGGGGGTGAGACCGTGTTTTGTAGTTAGTATTCATATTTTGTTGAGATTTTGGAGTAGTTTCTGTTGCTGTTATGTGCAGTTTGAGGAAAAATTTGTTTTCCGTGATTTTCCGCTTGAAAAGCCACTTTCAAAAGGCAGTTTCTGTGAATTCTGTGAAATCACGGAAAATCACCGCATCCCTACAAAAAAGCAGGTATTACCGACAACGAGAGAAAGGTTATTGATATCGCTAAGTGGCAAAAAACAAGCGATTATCGACAGGACTAGCGATAAAGACGTTATCGATAACAGCCCTACTGCCAATTGAGAATTTGATACATAAACATTTCAGTTAATTGTAAAGACTAATTGGGTGTTTGACCAAAATCAGTGTTACCAAACAGATAATAATAATAAAAATAATAGTCAGTTCTTGTATAGCGCATAACACATTATGAATAACATCTCTATGCGCTTCCAAAGGACTTGGATATTATTACCCCGGCTGTACATGTAGCTCAAGCAGCTTTTACGCACTCAGCATTTCAAGGAATAAATTCCTGCCAGGTACCTATTCACCACACCTGGGTTGATTGCAGCACAATGTGGATTAATTTCTTGCTGAAGGAAACTACGTAATGGCTGGAATTTGAACCCACGACCCTCTGTTTCAAAGTCCAGAGACTAATCCACTGGGCCACAAGACACAGAGGTACATGGACAACATGGCAATTAGATCAAATGTACTAGACAAACTGAATGCAAACAAATTAGGAGTAGACCTAGTGGGATAAAACAAAATGGAAAGTTGACTGATTGAGCACAGAGCAAGTGCCAATTTGTCCCTTCTTCCTAAATTCTACTTTTTCTTCTTTTGTTTACAACTTGAAAAATCACATGGAGCATCCCCCCCCCCCCCCCCCCCCCCCGCTTTGCTCCGTCTAATGCTTCCCCTGCATTCATGTCTTATCAAGATTACACAGTATTTACCATTCGCAGGATCATCTCTAGGTGTGCTCCGGAGTTCAACATACTTTACACCATCGCTGGCGAATTCCTTTATGACATCAGAAGTTACCATGGAAACAGCCTTGACATCTTTAGCTAATTTGTGAATTAGTTTAAATGTTTGGAAACACCTGATATGAAGAAAAAGAAAGATTAAAGGAAAAATGCTTAGATGGTGATTAACAGGCACAGTATTATTTTTAACTTTTTTCATCATGATTTTTTCAAATTCAAACGAATAAAAAATAATTGAAGAATTGAACATAAATATTACTACTCCTTATAAGACAAACACCCAACTGGAATCCCTTTTTTTTATTAAAGGAATCATTAGAAGTGCTGCACTATAAATAAAATTAACAATTTTTACAGTTTAGACATCAAACTAGTAGAGGCTAAATTAATACATCTTTATTTTTAAATTATTTCCACTAATAAAAGCAGCTCTATGAAAATTCTTCTCAACCTGTACCCTGACACATTACATAAATTTATATTATCACAAAACAAATTTCATCAACACTCTTTATGACTAAAACTTTGACTAAAACTGTGACTAAATAGGATTACTAGTCTATGTGTTGTAAATGTTATTTTAAATTTCATTGTCTTTGTTGAATAAAATTAAAGGACAAGTCCACCCCAACAAAAAGTTGATTTGAATAAAAAGAGAAAAATCCAACAAGCATAACACTGAAAATTTCATCAAAATCGGATGTAAAATAAGAAAGTTATGACAATTTCACAAAAAATTTATAGGCACATCCTGGCTGGTATGCAAATGAGGAGACTATGACATCATCCACTCACTATTTCTCTTGCATTTTATTATATGAAATATTCAATTTTTCTCCTCATTGTCAAGTGATACAACAATTAATTCCTCCCTGAACATGTGGAATTGGCATTGTTTAATACTACATAGATCAGTCAAGTTGGTCCTTATTGTCAAATCTATAAAAAATGAGATATTGTATAATTCAAACAATAAAAAACAAAAGAAATAGTGAGTGATGAACATAATTGACTGACTCACCTAGTTGTGCATATCTCTGTTTTGTGAAAAATAAGCTAAACTTTAAAATGTCATAACTTTCTTATTTTACATCCGATTTGGATGAAATTTTCAGCACTATGCAGTATGCTAGTTTTATATTTCTCTATTTATTCAAGTCAGCATTTTCCTGGGATGGACTCGACCTTTGAATAATACTACATCAAATCAAATCAAAATGATGTTCACTTGCAAGGAGACACTGTAGTAGCATTTCCAAAAAGGCCTGAGTGTATGCTGTCATGAGAGTGGTTTAAACTCATTCCACTCTCTCCTCTAGATTGCATTGTATGTCACAATCAATAGTGTTTCCTTACAGTTATGATCAGGAGTAGATCCAAGAGTTACCAGACAGTGTTATAAACATATTCTTGAAAGCAAAATAAAAATATATAAAAGGTGGTCAACCATTATTGAAAGTAATTTCAGAAAAATTTATCCTCAAAACCCTATGCCCCCCCCCCCCCTCCCACTTCTACTCGATCAACTCCTGGTCAGTGTAACACACACCCGTTTGTGTTTCTAAACAGCTATGATATTCTTTCACTCACCCACTCAATGTCTGCCTTTCCCGTCTTTCTACCAAGGTTCTCCATCTGTGTATTTCGTTGAAGGTTTCCTTTATGTTTTTATCTGACGACGACAAGGAATTTCCTGCAAGTTTTTCAAGTGTTGAAGGACTAATGCTTCCATTGATGTGAGCATGTAACTCCTAAGGCAGAAAGGAATATGTAAAAAAGATGATCAAAGTACTAAAATCTTGAAGGAGTGAACTGATCGCCATTGCACGGTAGAGTGTTAGTGCGAGCCTGCATGTGTAATCAGGACACCAAATTCAGGCAACCGGGTTTTGTCTAGATTTTTTTTTTAAATTCTAAATGACATTAGATTATGTTGAACGAAGGCCCACTATTTTTGTTAGAGTCTAATCTTTCTTTTGATACTATACATATTCTGAGAAAATATCAAAAATATACGTTAACGATGATTTATTCCTTATTCTTTTAATTTTTCTGCCGGAGAGGTAAAAATGGCAGCCGTGTGTTGCTGCCCTCATTGTTCAACGAGTTGTGCTTTTATCAAGGATTTCCCATTAAATTTTTGATATCCAGGCCAATCAATGCGAGCGACAAGTTCCGAACGCACACACATCTACAAGCGCAAAGCAGCAGCACAAATCGCGTTGTATAGCGACTGGTAAATACGTCCGTAAGGATGATGACGTCATCCAAGATGGCAACTTACGTTGACCAACAAGAGGATCGAAGATGACTGTTTTGATCATCATTTGAAGGGAATTAGCGGTAACTGCGGTCTGAGACTGAGGTACGATATTTCTGAATTTTATATTTTTCGTAAGACGTAAGTTTGGATGTAATTTATTTTTTATAATGTGACATTTCATGTACAAGAAAACGATCCGAAAATCGGGTTTCCGCCGAATGTTAGATCTAACTTTACTGCTATTGTCTGTATGTACGGGCCAACAACTCTTCAGTCTACTATTATCCACTCACACGTATTGCGAGGTTAGTATTAGTATACTAACCTCACACCACGAACCGCGTTTGGCAGTGGATTTCTAACTAGTGAATCGCGCGTGCTGGGATCTCACTTCTTGGGTCCACAACACACGACTTCTATGGCTTGATTTTTCTGTGCGCGGCGGCATGTAATGAACCCTTGGGTGACTATTATCATGATTATTATGTGCGCCAACGCAGTTCATCGGAACAACCAAAATATTACAGAGACTGAAGCTTTTGGTCTAACTGTCTAAGTAATGGTCATGGAGCTCTTGCCTAGACCTCTACCTGTTATGAACGGACAAAGTGGAAACAAATCAAGCATTTATCCCAAAGAACAGGAGAAAATAAGTCAAACATTGCCAACTAACCTTATAAAGTTATTAATATAAACCCCTCACCTACAGAGCACATGACATGGATATCAACAGGTGGGACTGAGGTAAGTAAGTTCACTGATATTAGGTACAAATGTCAGTTGTTAAACACTAAAAGGTTATTCATTGCGAAGTTTTTCGGAAACCATTTAGGCCTATATAATTTTATTTCAGGATCAAAATTCATCCAATTTACTCACGATTTTAGGCAGCTTTTGACAATAATCTAAACCCACTCTTGGCGAGGATGCCATCGTAGTTGTAAATAATGACGAATGGCTCTCCATACATCATTATTCTCTACGAAGTGCTAATAGTTGACCTTTATATCAACATTTTGTTTGTTGATTTTTTTTTATTTATTCCATATTTTTTTATTCTTTTCTCGTTTTAGGCATAAACTAATAAACTACTTGTCAGCTAATTATTTTAGTCTGTTTTCCTCCTTTTTTTTGGGGGGGGGGGGGACTCGGGGTTCTTTCAAGTAAGACATACTCAACTTGAAAATGCAATACCGTCACCCTTTTTTAGCGGCCTGTCCATTTGCGAAACAGAAACAGATCTTTTTTGTCTTTTTGCTTGTAGGAACTTTTTTTGTTTTTTGGGGGGAATCATTGGTACAAAGTTCGTATAGACCTTTTATTGAAATCACAGTCACAATCTTAAGAAATATTATGTGCCCATACAAATGTCGGGTATGATATTGTTGTGTTGTCGTTGGATCTAGTGCTCGATGCAGGATGTACAGTTCATATATACATTTATTAATTAAAGATGATTACTTGATGATAATGACAAATACATAAGTAAGTCTAATGGTGACTATACTCTGAAGATGAAGATGATATAAACTCTTCCGTAGCTCTATCTCTAATCTCTATTCTGTAAAACTCTATTCTCCAATCTGATTTGGTTCAGAAGCTAGTGCCCCCTTATATATTGGTCTGGTCAAGACTCTTCACAACCAAACAGGTGTTGGTCAAACTTGGACGCTTGACCAAAACAATCTGTACGTCATAACTTTACTCTGAATTGGGGGAGTTGACCTTTTAGGGATCGAGAACATGAATTGTAGTGGATAAGAAACCCATAAAATGTGTTTGCGTCAGAAGTTTAGCTGGAAGAAGAATGAGTAATACTTTCTGAAGAAAGTTGGAATTGGTAAACATATGATTTCCTGTTATACTTCCTGTAGAAGTATTGATTAAGTATTGATTGTGTATTGATATATTATTGAATATGTGAGATAGGTCTTATCATCACATAACAATATTGTATACCATCCTATACTTCTAATAAAATGGTATTCAGTTATCTACTTCATGCTATAATTTACATGTATATGTTTGTTTTTATACATGTATTCGTAATCATATATCTATTTATTCATTCATCCGTTCATTCTACTTTTTATCAATTTTATTTGATTATCATGGAGGATTTTGATAGCCGGTCAAGGTGACACTTCTCTTACTACATGTTTTATGTTGGGTGCATTATGACGTTCCGTTTTGAGATAATGAATAATGAAGAGAACAATGAAGTCATATGTATATATATATATATGTGTGTGACTTTATTATTTGTTTGCTTTGATTTCCAACGCGGGCCACGCCCACATATCATTTTGGTTTAACTTAATGGCACCCTTTATCATGTATATCAATAATTCTCGGCGAAAATCGAAATCTAAAAAAAGACAAAATATTCGGTCTAGAATAGAATAGGCCTATCTTTGTTTCTTAAAATAAATATAGGGGTGTCAAATCTTTGATTTGAAGTTTAAAGCAGAATGTTCGGATAAAATGAAAAAGTTATGACAATTTTGAAAAAAGATATGGCGATCGTGTAGGCTACTGCTCCGCGGGCTACTCTCGCATTGCCCAAGCAGTATAAGTATATATCTCTCTCTGATTTGATCCTCCGCTCTTCGGAGATTAGCGATAAATCGCGTTCAATAGTGAGATCGATGATCATGCACTGGGATGAAATCTAGCTCGTTAGCATGGAAGAGTACAGGCGATGGGCATGAATTTTATATATATAATGAAGTCATCTTCAGGATGGAATCGTTAACAGAATGAGGAAGGAAAGGGTCATGCGGCAAGAGAATGGCGCAATAATGATGAAGTTTTATCCCGGGGCCCACTTCCATTCACGAGTGGATACCATGCGCGACCATGAGATCTCAAAAAGCACCCTAAACACGTACCCAGGTAACAATACAGCGTTGGACCAACGTTGGATCAACGTTGGGAAATTTTTTCCCAACGTTGCCTCAACGTTGGCAGGCAAACGTTGCATCATCGATAGAAGTGCACGCGCATACATCGTCAGACCAACAACATTTCCAACGTCAGTTCAACGTTGTCCAGCAACAATGTTCCAACGTTGTCTGGCAACGTTGATCCAATGTTGGCTAAATAGTCAAATACAACATTGCTACAATGTTGGTAAGCAACGTTGCATCATCGATAGAAGTGCACGTCCATACATCGTCAGACCAACAACATTTCCAACGTCAGTTCAACGTTGTCCACCATCAATGCTCCAACGTTGGTATAATGTCGGCTGAGTCATCAATAACATCGTTGCTGCAACGTTGATGGGCAACGTTGAAGCAGCGATGGACGTACACGTGCATACATCGTCAGTCAAACTATGTTTACAACGTTGGTTCAACGCTGTCCAGCAACAATGCTCCAACATTGCTCCAACGTTATTCCAACGTATGGCAGTAATTAACAAAACATTAATTGGTTTCAAGGTGAAGTCCACCATTACAACTCTACACTCTAATCTTTAACATCATGTCTTATCCTATCCTAAAATCCTACATCCTAATCCTATTCCTATCATCCTACACCTATTCACTGAATCCTGTCATTGACTCCTATATATAGAGCAACTTTGCTATACTTGGCAGAATACAGTTGATATCATTTTCCACACTTAACCTTGAAAATTTCACTTAGCATAATATGTTTTGATTATAAATGATATGGTAATGGAGCCACATACTTTTCTGAAACTTTTCATGGTGGAAATATTGAATAAACATAAATACTTTAATTATTATAGCAATATTACATAAAATTTTTGTCATTTACTGATGTAATGAATATTCATGAGTGCATAATCATTATGTCCAGATGAGGCAGGTATGGCAGCGTTGGTCCAATGTTGGTCCAACGTTGGGTGACGTTGATCCAACGTTGGTCTAATGTTGGTCCAATGTTGGCGTAAACGTTGATTCAATGTTTGTCTAAGATCGGTTAAATGTTATTGTAACGTTGATTCTTTGTTGGTCTAATTTTAAACAAATCCAACGATGCGCCATCTCCATCAAACAGTTTTCAACACTGTGCCATCATCATCTGTAACCTGTTCATGATTCTGTCAAAAAACATTACAACTATTATTACAGCTATTCATTTCTTTTCATTCTTTCTTTTACAAGTCTCTTCACATAATAAAGAGGAATCAAGAGAATTACGTGTGATATTTATTGAGGCCTTTGTAGCATTCAAACTTTTTTGACGTCCTCTTTTTCTCAAACAAGACTAATACCAAAAAAACATATGCATATGTAATAAGAATTAAGATGTATTACATTTTCTTGCGAGTTGCTATCTATGTTTCTGTCTACAACTGTTTAATGACTCGGTATGCAATGCCAATTGCAACGTCAGTAATCATCACCAAAAACTCACATGTGTAATTGCAGTCTCTCAGGAGGTCGCGTAACTTGGCCTCACTCAGAGTAACGTAGCTACTGCCTACTGTAACTAAAGAGCGCCTCTTTTTGATTAAGATAGAAGTCAACTGATATCTCAATATGCATGGCCATGGCCTAGTCTCGCTCATGCCATAACTCTTAAATGATATTTCAGCGTCAAGTGTAAGCATGCCTCACGTAGCAACTACAGGTTTGACTGCAGTTGGAAAACACTCGGTCCAGGCAGGACCGACCAGGTCAATTCAAGGCAGCGTACAATAAATAAGGCAGGAATGCCAGGTAGCAAGTCATTGGGTTATTTCACAAGTACGGTGTACGGTGTTGAGAACGCGAAATTGCTGAACTGAGCTCCAACACCAAGCGTAATATTATTTTTCATTGAAATGTATTAAAACTCTAATGATTTGCTCTCATCTTAAATGTAAAAGAAAATTTTATGGAGATGGTTCGTCGTGTTCGCCCCCTGTTCGTCACTCCTAGTACCAATGAGGTCCAACATTACATGTATGGACCTCATAGGCGACATCAGTAGTATTTTTGGTTAGAAATCTCTGAGAACAGGATATTTATATATTATATCACAAGTACAAGCTATATTCCTTTCTCTTATTTAAATTATAATTTTATAGTGTAAATGCATCGTTAGCAACAACAAAAAATGAAAGAAATGCAGGGGAACTTACATTTTCACGGCTTTTTCCTGATTTTCTGGGCAGCTGCTCTTCTCTTCTGACTCGCGATCGAAGCTGATATGAAGATCACGTGATTCGCGTTCTCGTCAGCTGATCGGTTGGTTATTCTTTTCGTCAGACGTTAATAATATATATTTTATAATGCTAGCATTCATCGCTAATTTAGGTGAAAGAGATTGAAGTTAAACAGCGCCAGGTCGGAATCATAATTATTTTGGAAGAGTGTATTTATACACTCGATCTCATACCTGACGTAGACGGCGCTATTCAACAAATGCACAATCTTCAATATAAAAAATAAAACAGAAAGAACGCCTTGAACACAGGCCAAAATGCCTAACGATTTCTCCGCGGCATTAACAACTATCGTAAAGGGCGCTCCATTTATCAATAAAGATGGATGCTAAGCTGTCTATGGCGACAAAATTTGCCGCAAATATTTACGAAGAATTGTGAGAAATGGTCTGAAAATGCAACAAAAGAACCGGTGAGTACCGATTAAACATTATTAAAGTTGTAAATAGATTATACATACCTTGTAGATTTAGTTTTTAAGTTGATATTAGTGCTTAGTTCTAAGCTAGGGAGGCCCAAACGCGCGTGAGTGGAGTCCCAGTTTATTAGCACGGGTAAGTATTGGGGTGTCGCCTAGAGTGCTGTTCGTGAGCTACAGCTCATCAACACCAACACTTAACTTTAAATCTCGATTCTCCCAATCGATCCCTGGGGGTCGGTGTCGCTGAATGGGGAAATTGCACGTAGATCATCAACACCTTGCAGCCACTGTGCAGTGTTGGGTTCAGCAGATGACAATCAACACCAGCCTGATCAACACAAACTGCCGGAAATACACAATATTTTCCTAGGTCAATCTCAACACCAGCCTGATTCAAGTACGGTGTTGTCACAACACCAACACCAGATTTCAACACTGTACTTGAAATTATTGAAATCACCCAATGACTGTTGTCTTGCCCTTGGTATCGCATACTCGTTTCCACTCACACGTATTGCGAGGTTAGTATTCGTCACTCACACAAGTACGAGGTATGTTATAATATATATACTGAGCAGTGGCTGTTAAGTACTTACACGAAAATCCTAGCGTCGGACAGTATGCGCACAGAAGATGACTCCGGGATCTTTCGGAGGGGATCAACGGTTGCAGTTACCGATTATCTGCAAGTGCAAAGAAAATTCCACTTTAGATTGTAGGTCCAAAATATGCAGCTTATAAGTACTGTTCCAGATCACTAGATATTCAGGAATTTAATTGTCTATATCCAACCAGATTCTGCCAGATTCTTCAAGTTCAAAATTGAAGGAAGCAGACTACACAGAAGGAGTCCGACGTCGCGACTAATTCTGCGCTGCGCATCAGAATAGTATGGTATTTTTAAATAGGCACATTTTGATGCTTGTATTTCCTTCTTCAATTTCTTCTAGTTATGTGACGGGAGGCCTATATATATCTCGTACTTAGTGTGAGAGGCCTAGCCAGCTGCAAAGGACGAGGGCGTTTCTGGAAATTCTGGTCTTGAACTACATTTATTTTCTTGTTTTTCTCCTTTATTTTCAATATTAAAGGACAAGTCCACCCCAACAAAAAATTGATTTGAATAAGCAGAGAAAAATCAAACTAGCATAACACTGAAAATTTCATCAAAATCGGATGTGAAATAAGAAAGTTATGGCATTTTAAAGTTTCGCTTATTTTTCACAAAACAGTGATATGCACAACTTAGTGACATGCAAATGAGTCAGTCGATGATGTCTATCAACACTCACTATTTCTTTTGTTTTTTATTATTTGAATTATAAAATATTTAACTTTTTACAGACTTGCATATAGGGACCGACTTGACTGAACCATAAAGTATTAAACAATGCTAATTCCACATGTTCAGGGAGGAATTAATCACTGTTTCACTTGACAATGAGGAGAAAATTAGAATATTTCATATCTCATATAATAAAATACAAAAGAAATAGTGAGTGGATGACATCATTAGTCTCCTCATTTGCATACCGACCAGGATATGCATATAACTGTTTTGTGAAATTAAGCGAAACTTTAAAATGTCATAACTTCATTATTTTACATCCGATTTTGATGATATTTTCAGTTTTATGCCTGTTGGATTATTCTCTTTTTATTCAAATCAATTTTTGTTGGGGTGGACTTGTCCTTTAATCGACACATTTGCATCCCCCGGTGCATGCAGCCTCTCTATTCTACCCCATCTTTATTTTTGTTTTCCCCTTAGTTTTAGATCCTCTTTCCCTTCCCATTATTTTCCTTCTCTCTCGATTTCTTTTCCCCTTATTGCTAGGGGATACCAAGGGTGACAAGGATAGACAAGCAAACTTACTTGATCGACCCCCCCCCCCCCCTTGGCCCCATTGGAAATTATGCGAGTAGTCGTCTGTATATCAATTCTCCAATGAACCAGTTTCTCACGTTCTCAACACTGTGTATAATATGCCGGGATATTATGTTGACTGTCAAACAAATATCCAACAAACTATAGTTTCCAACATTGTGTCAATGTTAACTGTCAACAATTCTCCAATAAACTATTCCAATTACGCTGTCCACGTTGTGCCATTGTCCGTTGTTCAACAACTCTCCATCAAACTAGTTTCCAACTTTGTCAACGTTGTGCCATTGTCGACTGTCTAACAAATCTCTAAGAAAATAGTTTCCAACGTTGTTCCGTTGTCGGTTGTTCAGCAACTCTCCATCGCACTAGTTTCCGACGTAGTCAACGCTGTGCCTTTGTTGGCTGATGTTCAACAACTATCCAATCAAACACGTTTCCAACGTTGTGACGTTGTTGGCTGTCCAACAAATCTCCAACACACTAGTTTCCAATGTTGTGCCATTGTCTGTTGTTCAACAACTTTCCAACGTTGCCAACGTTGTGTCATCGTCGACTATCCTACTGATCTCCAACCTACCAGTTTCCAACGTTGTGCCAGTGTCAGTTGTTCAACAACTTTCCATCTAACTAGTTTCCAGCTTTATCAACGTTGTGTCATGGTCTACTATCTAACTAATCTCCAATCTACCAGTTTCCAACGTTGTGCCATCGTCGACTTTCCAACAAATCTCCATCGAACTAGTTTCTAGCTTTGACAACGTTGTGCCATAGTTGGTTGTTCAACAACTTTCCATCGAATTAGTTTCCAACGTTGCCAACCTTGTGTCATCGTCGACTATCCAACTAATCTCCAACCTACTAGTTTCCAACGTTTTGCCATTGTCGACCGTCCAACAAATCTCCAACAAACTAGTTTCCAACTTTGTCAACGTTGTCTCATTGTCGGTTGATCAACAACTTTCCATCGAACTGGTTTCCAACGTTGCCAACGTTGTGTAATTGTTGGCTGTTCAGCAAGTATCCAATTAAACATGTTTCCATCGTTGTGCCATTGTCGACTGTCCAACAACTCTCCAACTAACAAGTTTCCAACGTTGCCAACGTCGTGTCATTGTTGATTGTTCAACAACTTTCCAGCGAACTAGTTTCCAACTTTGCCAACGTTGTGCCTTTGCTGGCTGTTCAACAACTATCCAATCAAACGGGTCTCCAGCGTTGTGACATTGTCGACTGTCCAACAACTCTCCAACTTACTAGTTTCCAACGTTGTGCCATTGTCGACCGTCCAACAAATCTCCAACAAACTAGTTTCCAACTTTGTCAACGTTGTGCCATTGTCGGTTGTTCAACAACATTCCAGCGAACTAGTTTCCAACGTTGCCAACGTTGTGCCTTTGCTGGTTGTTCAACAACTATCCAATCAAACGTGTTTCCAACGTTGTGACATTGTCGACCGTCCAACAACTCTCCAACTAACAAGTTTCCAACGTTGCCAACGTCGTGTCATTGTTGATTGTCCATCATCTTTCCATCAAACTAGTTTCCAACGTCGATTCAACGTTAATCCATCAAGTTTTTCCAACGTCCAATTACGACTTTCAAGTTTCCAACGTGGAGCCAACGTTGGCTTGTTACCTGGGTATTTTCCATATTCTAAAATTTCACCCCTTAATACGTATTGGCGTGTGAAACCCTACCCTTAACAAGTATTGGAAACAAAACGATACTAATTGCAAGTATTCCCTGAATTGAACCCCTAAACAAGTACAGCGGTATGTCACGTACGTCGGTCGTCGGTTTTACCTTTACCTACATCATTGCATGGGTTTAACAGCCCAACTCGCGCAAATCATACTCTAAACACGTAGTGTTGACTCTTGGAGCAAAAAGTACATCCTTTATAAAACATTTTAGTCTTGATTTTTATACCCTCGCAAATTCGACCCTAAACACGTAGCTTTCCTAGCGAAATAGATACCCTTTTTTTTCATTATTTTAGTGTTTTTGACACCCTTATTACATTACGTACGTAACGTGCCCTATCTTGAAAAAGACATCCTTTTTACGTGTTTTTTTGGTCGCGCATGGTATCCACTCGTCAATGTAAGTGGCCCCCCCGGGAGTTTTATTCCAAAAAGAGAAATCCACTTTGGGCATTTTTCTGTAAACCACTTTACCATTCCCACCGATATTCTATTTCGATATATATGATAGTGCTCTCATCTTAATAAGCCTGTTCACGGTTGTAAACTGCGCACGAGCAGAAAAAGGTCATTGGAGACAACCATGAAGGTGGCTTTCAAATTCACTGACATAGGCATTTGTGATTTGATGATTATTCATGTATTCCTTTCAAAATATTTATCACATCCAAGCTGAAGAGTAATAAATAGAGCCTTCATAATCACTGGTATTTGACAGTAGCCTAAACAATAGTCAAATGTGCCAAAGGCAGAAAATAAAACAGATTTCCACACTTTATCCCCGATGTACTATTCTAGTCACCTGGGGAGTGTTTCGTCAACATTTTCATCCGACAAGTTGTCAGATCTGACATCTTTCTCTGATGTTGATTGGCTGAGAGGTACTGTTACTATGGTAACTGTCGGATAAAATGGGACTTGTCGGATAAAACGTCCGACAAGTCTTTTCATGAAACGCCACCCCGGTCTATACAATGCCTTTTGTTCTTAGAATTTGAATACTCTACCGGTAAAGCTTACGCAACATCTACATTTGAAAATGATAGTGCTTATCCTAATGAAAAATCACAAAGGTCATTTGAGAAAAGTTGATCATGAGCTAACCGTGAACTGGCTTATTAGATCACGTTTTCAAAAATCTAGTATTTATCTTTTTTTTTATATAATGGATTTAGCTCCTTTTGGAACAAGTGGAATGCCTCTGGCCGTCTCACCTGCATCACGCGATTCAATATAGCAGCAGTGCTGATTTTGAAAACTACTATAACTCGCACAAGATGTTCAGTGATACTTGGTTACTCTTATTTCCACGTTTTATGAACTAGACCAATACACTTATAGAGATATGATGGCAATTCAACAAATACCCCCAACGTGGCCAAAGTTCTTTGACCTTACATGACCTTTGACCTTGATCATGTGACCTGAAACTCGCACAGGATGTTCAGTGATACTTGATTACTATTATGTCCAAGTTTTATGAACTAGACCAACACACTTTCAAATTTATGGCTGTAATTCAACAAATACCCCAATTTTGCCGAAGTTCATTGACCCTAAATGACCTTTGACCTTGATCATGTGACCTGAAACTTGCACAGGATGTTCAGTAATACTTGATTACTATTATGTCCAAGTTTCATGAATCAGATCCATAAACTTTCAAAGTTATGATGGTAATTCAACAGATACCCCCAATTCGGCCAAAGTTCATTGACCCTAAATGACCTTTGACCTTGGTCATGTGACGTGAAACTCATGCAGGATGTTCAGTGATACTTGATTAACCTTATGTATAAGTTTCATGAACTAGGTCCATATATTTTCTAAGTTATGATGACATTTCAAAAACTTAACCTTAGGTTAAGATTTTGATGTTGATTCCCCCAACATGGTCTAAGTTCATTGACCCTAAATGACCTTTGACCTTGGTCATGTGACATGAAACTCAGGCAGGATGTTTAGTAATACTTGATTAACCTTATGGCCAAGTTTCATGAACTAGGTCCATATACTTTCTAAGTTATGCTGTCATTTCAAAAACTTAACCTCAGGTTAAGATTTGGTGTTGACGCCGCCGCCGCCGTCGCCGTCGGAAAAGCGGCGCCTATAGTAATAAAACCTTAGTATAGAATGTCCATTTTTGCCAAGTTAAAACATGTTTGATATTTGAAATTGAACATGAAACATAAATATCGCTAGCAGAGTACATTAAACATCATTTCTGATGTATATCCGTTGAAAATTAAAAAAATAGAGGAAATTTTTTTTAAATATTTTTTCTAAGGATGGTGACTTTTCAAGATATTCCAAAAGGAGCTAAATCCAAAAAATATTCATAAAAATAGTGAAATTCTATTATTTCATCAAAATTTGCACTGATGGTGTGAACTTGTATCCACAACATGTACCTAAAAATTGAATGCACAAAGTAGCAAGATATTAACCAATTTTGAATAACCATGTGGAGGATTTTGCTCCTTTTAGAATAAAACTCAAATTTGCAATCAATTTTACCAATCTTCCCAACTCTTGTTTTTTATATTCAAATACGATATGGCGCATTCGATTCCAACGTCTAGATACATATATTTATTTTTTTTAATCAATTTGTCATAAGTGAATTAAGCCCCTTTTGGAATGAAGCTTTACAAAATTTGTGGGGCCGCATACCTGAGGGAGAATTTGGAAAGCAACCCCCCCCCCCCCCTCCTACTTTATCCAATTAACGTATACATAGCGGAAAATGACTGATTGGATATCTAGCATGGTAGGCCCGTTTCCTTTAAAATAAAAGACCTATACTGATGCCCCAATGAATACATGTACACACCTTACGACTGGTCCACGTACGATTCAAACCTAATCCAACACAGGGATGGTCCGAGCTGAAAATATTTATATCTTAATACAATAGAGAATTCACTGAGCAAAATGCTGAAAATTTCATCAAAATCGGATAACAAATAAAGTTATCGAAGTTTAAAGTTTAGCAATATTTTGTGAAAACAGTCGTCATGAATATTCATGAGGTGGGCTGATGATGTCACATCCCCACTTTCCGTTTTCTTAGTTATTACATAAAAACATAATTTTTTCATTATTTCATACTTGTGTGAATAATATGTCTCCCTTAAAATGAAATAAGTTGCAGCAATAAATATATAATGCATTAAATCAGTTGTCAATCCAATTTTTCTCGGTCTTGGAGGAAAAAATTTGAATAAACCTTATTTCATATAAAAAACAAAAGAAAAAGTGGGGATGTGACATCATCAGCCCACCTAATGAATATTCATGACGACTGTTTTCACAAAATATGGCTAAACTTAGAAATTCAGTAACTTTTGTTATCCGTTTTTGATGAAATTTTCGGCATTTTGCTCAGTGAATCAGCCCGGACCATCCCTTTAACGAGTGCCTTTCTTAGATTGTGTGATCAAGGGTTCCATTCCAATGTAAAGAAAGCAATTGTATCAAGCATAACAAATTCACAAAGATTCCAGGTACCATGTATAATATCAATAAATCTTTATTACGGTACTGTATACAATTAAAAGCCACTACATGTATTTTCCACTTTGCAAATAAGACTAAAAATAACATGATTAACTTAAGTTGAAATGTGCAACCCATCTAATCCTGGAACATAAAAAAAGGGATGCCACTTGAACTCTATATGTCTGTAAATGGAGAATGACCCCTTAATGTGTTTCGTATGGTAGAATATTGCTAACGGTCAAGTCCACCCCAGGAAAATGCTGATTTGAATAAATAGAGAAAAATCAAACTAGCATAGTGCTGAAAATTTCTCCAAATCGGATGTCAGGGAGGAATTAATCGTTGTATCACTTCAAATGAGAAATTTAGAATATTTCATATCTCGTAGAATGAAATACAAAATAGTGAGTGGATGACGTCATAGTCTCCTCATTTGCATACCAGCCAGGATGTGCATATAACTGTTTTGTGAAATTAAGCAAAACTTTAAATTGTCATAACTTTCTTATTTTACATCCAATTTTGATGAAATTTTCTGTTATAATGCTTGTTGGATTTTTCTCTTTTTATTCAAGTCAACTTTTTGTTAGGGTGGATTGTCCTTTAAATTCAGACTTAAATTCGAAAAAGTGGCAGCCCTGATGAATACGTAGTGCATTGTAATATGGAAAATCTTGCAGATTGGATACATATTTGAATTCAAGCTTCATACATACTTTTTGATAGTTATTGCCACTTAATTACATTGGTGTTTACCTTTTTTTTGTAGTATGCATATAAACTTTTCATTTGTTTATTTTATGGGGGTGCAACAGCATTGCACCCCCATGAACATTTTGTACTCTGCATAATTCATTTCACAGCAAGATAGTAGTTTATTAAAAGCTTATCATGATATACAAAACTCTCCAGTGAGCTCTAATTTTATGTTAGAACCTGGTTGCATCAGGTACTGGTATAAATACATTTTTAATGTCAATGAAGTTCTATCCATTTAAAATGCACAATTTAGTACAGTACTTTTGCTGTTGGAACATGTTAAGGTCAAGTCAACCCAAACAATGTTTGAGAATAGATTACACCAGAAATTCAAATAAAAATGGGAGATAAATAGGTATTTTTATTATATTATCTATAAGTTAATGAAAGCATGTAAGAAACCTATACAAAAGGATCTTTACAACTACCAGAACTTTATTTTTCAGTTTTGTGATTGATTTTCTTAATATTCAAATTGAATTGTTGGTATGGACTTGGCCTTTGAAGCATGAAAAAAAAGAAGTTACAATTTGATTAAGCCTGCCTGATCACAATACACCCAAATAGAATATTGAGATGAAAGTTGTACTTTTAAATGAATGAACACATTTTACTAAAAAAGTAGTCGTTGCAATGAATAAAACAAAATGAGAATGAAACCCTTGAAACAAGCTTGCATTAAGAAAGAAAAAGAAAATCAAAGAGCAATTACTGAAAGTTACATGTACGAGCGTTTGAATGTCAAAATCACCAATGCTATGTATGGACAACCTCCCATTAGCAATATAACCAAGATTTGTGATATTACACACTAACATCTCGCCTTTGGACACTTAAAATTTTCCTAAACATCTATTTTTTTTTAATTCTGACAACAAAAACCCATTGTCCATGGTGTAATTTATGAACCTCGCATATCCTCTAATGAAAAAGAAAAACCCGATCTATGGATAGACTTGATAAAAGTGGCAAAAAGAACTTTATGTAGAAAAAAATTGGGGACTCTCACAAGAGTTACATCACAAATATTGGTCACATAAGCAATGGGAGGATGTCCATAACAAAGGTGATCAACGTTCAAATGCTCATAACTTTCTTGCTCAATCATTTTCTTAAACTCGTTTTATCATTTCTTTCTACCGTACTTTAATGGAATTTATGAGTAGGGAGAAAATTTGCCCCCCCCCCAAAAAAAAAAAAGAACCACAACTAAAGTTTACACTGATGAGACCAGTTGCATCATTATGTTGACATTGATATTGATCTTCCTGCGGCTGAAATTTTGTGATTTCCTGATAAAAATATTGCATACTTTCACAATATCAGCTGCAGTAATCGTGTTAGTTCTGAGGATATTTAAAAAATGTCAACAAATATCTTGTGAACATGTAAGGTGGCTTTTGATATTTTGGGTGCAAATATTTCAAAAGTTGGTTAAAAAAGTGCATGCTGTGCAGGATTTAAATTAATGAATACATAACATAATTTACATTAAAAAATGTGAGCTAATTTCATACCAATATTACACTTAATTCAAATTATTTTTTTTAAGGAAGAGATCTAATTTTGTTTATAAAATGATTAAAATCTGAACTTCTATCTCCCGACCCCATTAGCCAAGCATGCTAACTTTAATAGTAAATGTCAGTACATAACTTGCGACAATTCATTTCCATTTTCAACCCATCATTATTCCGAGAGCAAGGTTATGAAGGCAAGGCTATTAAGCAATCCTGTTTATCCAATACTAGCATCTGTCCTATTTACATTTCATCTGTTTATCTTGCATGTTTTACCTTTGACAGACCTGGCCTTTCCGACCCAACTTTGGAGTTAGCGAAACTTATACACTCTGACAACTTTAATTCACCCGACGGATGTAATCCACATAACGTGACAGGATAAATCCCTTTGGCAGAAGAGTCTAAAGATAATGAAATGAACCTGCGAGAAATTGCAATGGCACCATTGGTGAATTTCTCCAAAAGATGCAATGCAGGGATCATCTCAGATCAAGGATGTTCCACGTACGCTCGAGCTAGGGAATTCAATTTCAACTGGAATGCATTGCACATGGCATTCATCGATTCTGAATGAAAGCAAGACACTGAATCAAGGAGCAGTCCATTTCTGCAGACAAGTTTCATAGTCAAATATGTCTTTCAAGTCTTTGATCCTACTGATCTCTCACATACGTTCTTCACCGTCTTCTGCTAATGATTTGATAAGACTGGATTCCAGCTCTGGGAGAGTGCTGATGTTCATGAATCGACTGCTGCGGTATTTGGTCTTTACAGCCTGCAAAATGGACCAAAATAGAGAACGGAATTAGTATCAAATGCTTTAGAGATTGACATGTATAATTAGGTTAATGATGGGAAAAATAGGTTATGCCAATTTCAACAAGATGAAATAAGTTGAGCACTGGTAACGACTGTAGTACATGTACAATACATCTCTGAAACATTGATAAACCTATCATTTTTAAACATTGTATAAAATCAGGTTTTAGAATTGTCAGCCAGCAAAAATAGAAAACTTCATAACTATAGGCAAGGAGTTATGTCAACAAACTTCATTCCACACTAGATGGGTAATGGGGGGAAAATGTTGAGAAATGTACTAAAATGGATGCGAAATGACAGATCTCATTTCACACTACATCTGAACTGTAATTCAAGGAACTCACATGATACTTTTCTGTCATAGCATCATTCCTGATAACAGCCTGTGCCATCTTCCTAACAATGGGTCTGATGTGATCTTCATTGTACATGCTGTAATGTGTCATCTTAGCTCCCCAGCTGTCTCCTTCTGAACCTAATAATGTCATGGACATGTAGAGGGCTGCTGCAGCAATCTCAGATGGATCGTATTGCACCATGTTGTATTCTGGTAGAGTGATCTCCATCAGGAACTTAGCTAGAGTATGCTTCTTTGGGTCAACCTAGAATACACATACAGCAAGGAAAATATGAAATCATAGCTTGTTGTCAGGACAACATACATGTACAAGTGAGTCTAGCTGAACCGATTCTATTCAGACCACAAAATCTAATCAAATTGGTTAAGACATTGGTGAGTGGTCTGAAAAAATGCATCTGCAATATATGTAGGTGAACATAATTAAAACACAGATTTATGCAGCTCATTGAGTGCCTCATGTACACAAAAATAATTTATGATTGGATTCGATGTTCCCCCGTGTAATTAACACTTTTTTGTCTGCACTTCACCAGTATAAACATAATTCATTAACCCTATCTAGGCCAGGGTACTTTTGGAGATCATATGGGGGGGGGGGGCCTCCCAGGCCCCCCTTGAGATCTCGGCCGTCGATCGTGCCGAAAATTGGCACACAGCTTGCCTGGAACATAATCTACAAAATTCTGTATTAATTTATTTCATGCAAATCGTTATTTATTAATTATGCTAATTTATGCGTAATTAGTATGCAAAATCATACTTTTTCCTCTAATCCCCTAAATAAAGCTCCAAATGTTCTAATTTTTGATGTAGAAACTCTTTGTGGTGTTTTCAGCAAATGAATATGAAAAAAATTGATATCAAAACAATTTCTTATGTATTTCTTTGTTTTTCGGACCTTTTGTTTTTTCAATGAACTTTGTTGGGGACTCTTGAGTTCATAAACAGCAAAAAATAAATCCACAATAGACCAGCAAAACTAAAAATAATCATACAATTATGATTATGGGTTGAAAACACAATTTGCATTGACTGTGTACTCGAAATCACGTTTTCAAGCACTTTTTGGTCCGACATGTACTTACAAAATGTTGCGTAATTTCGGAACCGCGTACCCGGTCGTCGCAAATTTGCTCTCAAAAGATGCGCAAGACTTAAAAGTAAAAAGTCAGCAAGTGGCGCGGTCAAAAAATTTCGTGCGGCGAAAATATTGCGCGAATCGTTGAGGGGGGGCCTCCGAGCCCCCCCCCCCCCCCCCCCCCGGCCTAGATAGGGTAATGCTTGCAATATTGCACAAAATAACCATCTTCATACAACTTAGAAGTGTACACTGTAGTATTAATTTATTCCACTTTCCAATTTAATACAAAGCTGGGAAAAATAGGGAACGATATGTTGGCTATCCATCCAGCAGAAGTAACAAACGCCTACCATAGCTGCCTTTGAGTTGCGTCGGAGGAAATGAAGGCACAGAGGTTTGCCAAGATTGTAGCCTAGCCCCTTCAACATGACAATCTCCATCTGTCTGATCTGTGACTTGGTGTATGCTTGGTCAGTGATGTAAACAAAGTCATTGATTTCAGGAGGGTACATCTCTTCATACTTGCTGGCAATGAACATCGCTGTTACACCAACAAGCTGCAGCTTTCCTTTTGAGACCGTGTGATCCTGAAGATAGTGAGCATGAATGGTGAACATGTCAAATGTTATTTACTATGAATACTATTTCATAAAATAAAATATTGATAATGGTTTAATATTCATTATTGGGCTTGGGCGACTCTCGGCTTTGCCAGAATAGATTCTGGTTCTGACCAAAGCCTTTTGATTATGATAGCTCTATCAATCAAGTGAATGGAGCTGTATACACGATCACGTTTGAGTAAGCCTTTCCCTCTTTCTGTTTTGTGCCTTTTTCATCAAGTATAATGAAATCCTACAAGTACTTTTACATGTTTGATCCTTATGCTTCATAGAGGGAACAAATATTGCTGGAACTAATACATGATCATAAACATTTACTTACAACTTGTAATACAAGTACATAACTAAAGCAATTTCCCTTTCAATTCAATCAAGCCCACAATATGTGACTGATTTTTGTTATTGGGTAAAAATCAAGTAGAGAGTTCCTCTGATTACTGACTGAATCACATGTAAATGATTCCAATTGAATTCACATAAATGTAACCAAAGATGCCACTTACAACCAGGAATCTGTCAATGAGTTGTCAAGTGAATGGAGCTGTATACACGATCACGTTTGAGTAAGCCTTTCCCTCTTTCGTTTTGTGCATTTTTCATCGAGTATAATGAAATCCTACAAGTACTTTTACATGTTTGATCCTTATGCTTCATAGAGGGAACAAATATTGCTGGAACTAATACATGATCATAAACATTTACTTACAACTTGTAATACAAGTACAGAACTAAAGCAATTTCCCTTTCAATTCAATCAACCCCACAATATGTGACTGATTTTTATTATTGGGTGAAAATCAAGTAGAGAGTTGCCTCTGATTACTGACTGAATCACATGTAAATGATTCCAATTGAATTCACATAAATATAACAAAAGATGTGACTTACAACCAGGAATCTGTCAATGAGTTGTACTGTGAGGAAGAGTGTCTCTTGGAGAAGATGAAATCTCAGATGAACTTGAACTAACCAGTCGACAAGGATGTGACGCATACGACCCGTCAGCTGACCTTCCCTATCTAGATAGGCAGCGGGCACGGCCATTCTCTTCTCTAAGCTCCTCATGTACAGGTAGATCTCTTTGACGTATTCACTACACAGCTGAGGGTTGTCACTGTCGTCTTTGTCGATGTCTTCTACTTGCAGCTGAAGATTAAACAAATGAAAAAAAAAAGTAATACTCAAGAACATGAAGTATACTGGTATGTACCATGTATCAAGACTTAACCCTAAAAGGATTTGAGTGGTACATGTACATGATACCCCCTTCTGATCTCGGCAGCCGTTCGCGCGATCGCGCCAAAATTTGGCACACACATTTTTTACCACATAAACTACAAGTTTTTTTTAACTCTGAAAATAATCTTTATTTATTATGAATAAAATATGCAAATTTATTCATGAAAAACACCCCATTTCACTTTAATTTTTTTTTCTTTTTTTGCAGATGTCATCTTTGTGATCTAATTTAAAGGTTTCCACAAAGAAATTGCGAAAGCCACCATTTTCCTTATGTATTTTTATGTTTTTAGAAGTTCCTATGTATTTCAGTTTTTTCATCTTTTGTCTTTTTTCAATGGAAATTATTACAAACCATTCCAACAACTAAAAATAATAATTACCCTTTTATGAATTTCATCTCCCATAGACTTTGTACACAAAGTATAAAAATGAGCCATTTTCGGCATGACAATTTCCCGTACAAAGTCACACAAGACTTCAAAGAAAATGGTCATAAAATTTTGCGGTGCTCTTTAAGCGTTTCGGAAATATCACGCGAAGTGTCATCATGACCCCGCTATATAGCAGGCATGGACCTGCTATATACTCACCAAGTGATATACATGTATGTAAATGAGCATCAGATGGTGGTAGAGCTACTCACCAACTTGTCAACATCTAATTTAATCCTTGATCAATGTGGTGACAAATGTGGACAATGACCAAAAATTATAAATGCATGATTACAGCCCTTCATACAAGAAATTACAAGTGAAAGTGAAGAACTTACAGCGATCAGTTGTTGAGAAAATGCTTCAATTGCCGATTCCACAGAATCTACCTCCATTTTGTCAACTACTTGTGGCAACGGTGACCTGCAGATATCTGGCTTGACGTTGTCCACAGGAACAGGTAAACTTGCTACAGATTGAAGTGATGACGTAGCCTTGGATTTTACCATTGTTTTTGTCCTTACATCTTTCTTCACAACCTGCACAATAAATTGAATTTTAACAGTGAGATGGGCATGTAAACAAACATCTTCATTCAATGAAAAAAAATATACACCCCTTTACATTTGTGATAATGTTGATAGAAAATCCTAGAACCCACTTGGAGAATATGCACAACTGTACTGAAAAATTAAGTACATTAAACAAAGATCCAAAATTGTGTCCCCTCTCGGACTGCAATATAAATTAATATCAGGTAAAGGGTGATAAATCAAGGCACCCTTATTTGTGACTGCTTTTCCATCAGGAATATGCATGTCACAGATTTGATTCAATGGACTTTGATATGTTTATATGTATAATCAGGAAAGCCTTTATCTTTCAAGAAACAAATGTTTTCAGCATCTGCTACCTGAAACACTCCCCAGCAATGTCCCAAGGTTTACATTTAATGAATACAGTTTTTACCTTTTTACCAGCAACCTGTGTGGTTCGCATCGTGTTACTGATGTTACCCAGAGCAGCTCTCTGTGCAGGCTTTTGAACAGCCATGCTCTTTGCACCAAGCCTTGCACCAGCGTTCTCATTGTCAAGATTCTGCAGCTTTTTTAAACCAAGAGTGTTCATCTGTCACAAAAAAAGGAAAAAAGAAAATTGTTACAAACTGTTGAATAACTCTAGAATTTGGTTTACTTTTAGTCTGCAAATGTATAAGATAAAATGTACACAAAGCACATTCAATATTTTTAAATTTAGCAAAATCACCTTTCTTCAGTCACTTGAAGCCTTTTTTGTCTTTGGATTAGGTCTACATAAAAAATTTGATTTCAATACCGGTAGTTGTAATCTTCTATTCTTTCTTTATAATATTGCCCAACATTAAAATTTATGACACTTGTCTTTGCTTGTTTCCAAATGGCTGTTTAAAACTGATTGTCAGGACACACAACAACTGGGTAAACTACCACCAGAGGAGATACTACAATCGATGAACAGGCACTCAAGCCTACAGCACTGGATTTAATGGTCAAGTCCACCCCCAGAAATTTATTTTTGTTTGAATCGAGAAAAATTGAACAAGCATAACGCTGAAAATTTCATCAAAATCGGGATGTAAAATAAGTTTAAGTTTCGCATATTTTCACAAAACAGCAAGTATGCACAACGCAGTGATCTGCAAATAGAGTCGATATCCTTCACTCAGTATTTCACACACACACACATCCAAATTTTTAGCTTATGAGAGCCGTTATAAATTTATTCTTGATGCCAAAAACTAGTCCATAAAGTGCCTAATAGGAATTTTGATGCTCTTTCTGATGGTATGATTTTTTAAAAGATTTGGAAATCAGATCACAATGAAAAATTGTGACAAAGTGAAAAAATTTTGTGCCAAACAGAAATTTCATTTTCCCATAAACGCAATGGCAATCTCAACACACACAAATAAAGCGTTTGCAATTTATCTCTAAATCCTTATTTAAAATGATCATATAAACTTGTCCTTACTGTCAAGAGAAGTCCCTTAATTTTCTCTTTCCATTCATCCCAAACATTAGTTAGAAATCAATTCAGAATCAGATCACGTTCTTTAGCAACCTGAATTTCCCCCAAAAATGTGCCATTTTCCCCCTAAATCAGCCTGTTTTACATGTACACTAATGATATTGATAGTAAAATGCAAAAAAAATTGTTAATGTTAAATACATCCCCAGAAACGATGGTTATGATGCATGTCATGCCTGGTTATTCTTGTCTGACTACAACTCTTTGGGTCATGAGGGTGGTCTAAAGTAAACTTTACTAGGCTAAAGGAAATAGCAAATCACGAAAACCTGAAATGAACGCTGAACTTGAAAACACATCCATTTTATGAGCATGATTCATGACTCGTGTATCGCACTGCACACATTCAATGGCATAATAGCCTGGACTTGCATACCAAACATGCCAGAGCCAAGGCTAAGCAATGCCATTTTTATTTTGCATGCATCCAGTTGTATGGCAAGTTCCCCCAACAAGCCTGGCAGTCCCCCTTGTCTGCGCACACACACTATCTGCGCAATTCTTCTGGTAAAAGATACGCAACGAACACAGGCTTTACACGTATGCAATATACATGTAGTATACCCAGTTGTTGCGTGTCCGGACAGGTTGTGTGTCAGGACGATCAATTTTAGAAAGTAATTTGGAAAAATTTGCAAGCAAAGTTTCATCAATTTTTAGAACAAAATGTTAGGAAATATTATAAAGAACAAAATAGAAAATGATTACAACTATTGAATTCATATTTTTAGTGTAGGCCTAATTCAAATACAAAAAAGAAGGCTTCAAAAATATAAAGTGTCCGGACACCCGACCCCCCATCCTACATCGACAGATTTTCATTAAAAAATCCGACTCAAAATGGTAGGAAAATAATGAATTTCATGTGACGACCTCAAAATGTAGCCTTTCTCATCAGAATCCCAGAATCGTGTGCAAAGTAAATTAAATAGGTGCGCAGACATGGGGTATTTTTTTAAATAAAATAATACATCTGAAAATGAAATGACTGCCCGAGGTTTTTCCAAGAAATTCCTATATTTCTTTTCAAATTTTTATGAGATTTGGTTCACTTACTCATATTAATATAAGGAACATTATTAACTGAAAGATTTTGTGAAATAAAAATTCATGTCAAATCTTAACTCTAGTCTAACGTTAGGTGACTAGGTCATATGTGGGTTACACGCACGTCACTCTCGGCTCCAGTCTCACTCTCACTCAGTAAGTTAGCACTCGCAGGCATGGAAAACTTACATTTGAATTTCTTGCGATATGAGCCATCATTCAGTAGATTCAACTGCAAGTACAACTGCCAAAATCTTCGGATTATTCAATGACTATTATAAACGTCTAGAGAAGGTGCTGTCCAAGTTATTTTCAGCTTCAGCTTTCTGTTTCAGAATGAATGAAGAACTCGCAAGATGCATGCAATATACGTGCAATATTATTGTCGAGGTTATTTATCGAGCAGCGAGCTTGAAAACACGCGGAAGCAATCTGATTGGTCTGTTGTCTCACACTCCTCGTCTCTGATTGGTTACTGGTGATGTAAGAGAATGCGTTGCTCGGCGATGAATAAGGCCATCCCCTGAGCATGCAATTCTGTATTTGCATTGAATGCGGATCGTGTGCATGCACATGGGTGGTGTTTCATAAAGCTGTTCGTAAAGTTACGCACAACTTTACGAACGACTGGAACATGTTCTTATCCATAAGTCAGCTACATAGGGATATATCATATAGCACAAGAAAGGGTCACCAGTCATGCGTAAAGTCATTCGTAACTTACGAACAGCTTTATGAAACGGGCCCCTAGAACAGAATTCCCAAAGGGAGGAGGGGGGGGGGGTGTTTCATGAAAGGACCTGTCGGACATTCTATCCGACAGTTACCATAGAAACAATGCCTCTCAGTCTATCAAAAATCAGGGAAAGGTGTCAGATCTGACAACTTGTCAGATGAAAATGTTGATCAAACGCTCCCCTGTATGGAGGCCGGGGGGGGGGGGCATTCATGTAAGAGAAAGGGGCAGGGGACACTTGCCCCCTAAAATAAAAATTGCCCTCTCGATCTGTTTTCCGTGGTAAAAAAAACATGTTTATGTTCTTAGACTCGGATACAACAATGATTTTTAATTTGTATTTTCCATCATGAGACGTACAGGCCTGCAGTGTATAATGTAGGCTATCGGTGCATCTCGGCCCTATACTTTCTAAGAGTCTCACCTGAATTTTATGATATTGTAGTAAAAGGGAAAGTTCACCCTCAAGAAGAGATTATTGTAAAAATGGCAGATAAAATGATAAAAGATATTGCCGAAGGTTTGTGAAAAATCCATCAAAGAATAGAAAAGTTAGGCTTATTAGAGTTTTAATTATTTTTCTCTTACCCCCCCCCCCCCCATCCTGATGACACAGTCACACTCCGAGAAGTGATTTGGAGGTTTGTGAATTCTGTTACAGGTGCACACGATTGAATTGGATAGGCATATGGCTTAATATATTTGAATTGTTCACATAATACAATCTGTCGACGCAAATAAGTTTGGTTCAGGCTACCGTCTCATAACCTTTCTCCTCTTTTTCTGGTGATAATTAAAAAAAGGAAATAAATAAACACATCTAATTTTTCCTTAACCATGTTTGGGGGCAATACAGTATTTTTTTGAATTAATATGTTAAATACTAATTATTATTGGAACGAAATACTAAATTGTTTTTACTGAAATGATTATTACTAGTTATTTCTACACGAGTAATCGCATTTCTACTGAATTTAAAGTATTGTCATCTGATATCAAATGGAGGCTTTATACTTTTGTTTGTAGCCATGAATAATATGTAAACGTGTATTCACATTCACTGTATATAATTTTTATGTAATGAGAGCCTTATGTTTAATAATTTTGATGTTTAATTGACTCGAAGTTGTGAACGAAACAAATTTCCAATATGGATAAATAAATAAAGACGAGCTTTGAACTTTGTTCTCTTCAAGCAATTTAAAAAAATATTTCGTGCCATGATGGAAATAATATTGCTTACAAATCCCTCAAGTTATAAAAAAAATGGCCACGGTTGAGCAGCGGGGGAAGGCAGGGGAGTAGTTGCCCCCCCCCCCCCCCCGACTGAAAGTGTGAAAACCTTTTATATTGAACATTTCTTTACAAAATTCACAAAATCCTTCAATTTTAATTTACAAAAATGTGCGCCCAAATGACAAGCTTGGTCGCTTCGCGACCTCGCTTTCGAAATTTTTCAAAAAAGTTTACGCATACTGCCCCCTCCCCCTCCAGGGAAAAATTTCTGCGTACGGCCATGCTTCAAAATGAAGTTTTTGCTCACCGTTTACGAATATATACTTCAGGCAAAAACACAATCTCATGTTCAGCTGTCGGCACCAATATAGGTATAAAGTATAGACCTATAATAAGTGTTCTATTTTTTTTGCTTTGCCCACCCCCTAACAAAAACACGTTCCGCCGTGATCCCACATAAATAGGAAAAGAGGAAGTGCCCTTCATCTCCTGTGCCCCCCTTCAAACGCTCCGCCGCCCCTGATAGATGTATGAAGAATCTTACGCCAATATTTGCAGATCGCCATCCTTTTGTATCATCCTCAAGCACTGAGTTAATTTTTGACTGCATGAGGCCCTTTTGTCAGTTTGTACGCTCACGTAGCACCAAGGAGATAGAGGTGATATCTCCTTGGTAGCATACACTAAGCTTATTGTATTCATGCATATTTGGAAATTCCTGCATCCGCTGGCTTCCAGGTTGTCAAGCCACGCTTAGTTTAAAACATTCATAATATTTGCATTTATGCATATCTTGTAAATTTAACTTATAGTAAATGTAATAAATGGGGGGGGGGGGTGTTGTATTGCTGCTAATAACCTTGACTTCAGTAGTTGATGACAATTTTAATGCATTTAAATGCAGTGCCGCAAATTGTTTTAGTAAATATAATTCAGTCTAACTCAGGCGTGGTTTGAGGGGGGGGGGGGGCTTTGGGGACTGACGCCCCCGAAAAATCGTTCAAGCCCCTCAAAAATTTCGACCATAAAGAATAAAAATGAATATTTATGCGGGCCCTATATGCGCATATATGTATTGATTAATGCAGTATTACATTTATGTCGTCAAGTGCTCCAAAATCAAAGTTTTTACTATTCAAATTCCAATTTTTTTTCGCTTGGTTGCTAAACGCTCCCTCGCAAAATAACATCTAAACGCAAAATACACTAGCATGTGAGTATAGGAAGTCAATGATCTCCTGCAATATATTAGACTGCCTTGCAACTTTTTTTTTTCAAATTAAGATCCCTATATACATCACCCTCCACGAATGTAAAAATATCTGAAGCTTTGACTCTAAACCTGTCCGAAATCCGATTTTTTTTTTTTTTTTTTTTTTGGGGGGGGGTCCTTCTTTTGGATATTTTTCTTAGAAAACGGCTCTGTTACTATATACTCCCTGATTAAGGATGCAATTATTTAAAGCATAATAATTTTGGGTCAGGAGTGTCGATCCATGTTTCGGATGGCGAGAGGGGGTAAAGACGGCTCGGTGTAAAAATGGCAGAGGTAAAAATGGCAGATGTAAAAATGGCAGAGGAATAAATATAGCAGCGGTGTTAATGGCAGAGGTAATACTGGCAGAGATAAAAGTGGCTGAGGTAAAAATGATAACACTTGAGTTGGTATTTCTTATTTTTTCCTGGACTTACATGCACGACCTTCTCATGTCAAATCGCTCTTCTAATATTCAAATTTGAAGAACGCTTTGAAACCCAAATATTGTACTTTATTCATTAAAGGGGAATTCACACTGACATAAAGTTTATTAAAATGATATTGGTGAGGGTTTTCGGGAATCCATCAAAGATTTAAAAAACTACTAAAATTTTACGATAATGGGGACGTCATTTGCGAGCAGTTTTCCCCATATATGGTGTAATAAAAAATATCAATGAAATGTCATTTAACAAAAAAAAGGAAATTGGTTTTTAATTGTACCTAAAGTATATTAACATATAATAATTTCACCCCCGCTCCTGAAAATTGTTCTATTAGCAATCATGAACCACTGATTTAAAAATGTGAAAAGTAGACATTTTGGTGCATAAGATACGGGGTAGTTACTAGTATATGACGTCACAGATCAAAAACTCAAACTTTTAATAACTTCTTAATCTTTGATGGGTTTTCCGCAAACCTTCACCAATATATTTTTTTCTGCTATTTTCACAATAAACCATTTGTCAGGGTGAATTTCCCCTTCAAAACATGTCGATAGAATGGTACCTAAGGCCCTATAAATTTAAATCCCTGATTCGCAACGCATATCAATTTCATGCGGTAACCGTTACCAGAGAAACTAGTTAAAGGAGAATGAAACTCGTGGAGCAAGTTAGCTTTTGTGAAAGCAGAAAAATCAAAGAATAAGATCAACAAAAGTTTGAGTATAATAGGACTAGCAATAGAAGAGTTATGAGCATTTGAATGTCGAGATCACTAATGCTATGGAGATCCTCCAGTTGGCAATGCGACCAAGATCTATGATGTCACAGATGAACAACTCTCCCCTTTTGGACACTGAAAATATACCCCAAACATCTCTTTTTGCTCATTCTAATCATATGACAAACGATTCATCAATGATATAATGTTGTGAAACCTCTGTACTTGTCCTCTCATAAAGAGAACACCTCACTTTGTGATAGACTCTATAAAAGTGAGAATATAAGTGAAATAAGTACTAAAGTAATGAGGGAGTTGTACGTGTGTGACATCACAGATCTTGGTCGCATTGCCAATGGGAGGATCTATATACATGGCATTAGTGATCTCAATATTCAAATGCTCATAACTTTCTTATTATTCATTCAATCTTCCTCAAGCTTTCAACAATATGTTTCTTTGATTTTTCTCTTTGATATGGATTCAGTTGGTTTCAAGGGTTTCATTCTCCTTTAAGGAACCTGGGGGGCGTTTCATCAACATTTTCGTCCGACAAGTTGTCAGATCTGACAACTTTCCTTGATAATGATTGGCTGAGAGTCAATGTTACCATAGAAGCTGTCGGATAAAACAGTACTTGTCGGATAAAACGTCCGACAAGTCCTTTCATGAAACGCTCCCCAGACATCCACTTGGATTAGCTGCAATGAGGTATTACTCTGAAAAAAATGAACACTAGTTGCTATTATTATATCATTTACATTAAACTATATACGTATCATATCAATATCTAATTGGATCCATTATGATGTTGAAATATGAAAATTGCTTTTATTACAGAACGTTTTGTTATTTTTCTGTTATCCAAGTTATGCAAGTGGTTCAAAGAAATCCCGAACTCGTCTATTTCAGTGTGTTAATGGTAGCGCACATTGGTGTTTACATTACAATTCGTTTGGTACGTATGTGATGAAGTGCTGTTCTACTATACGAACTGGCCAAGATAAATCCTTTCATCACTCACTAATCGAAATCATTTTGGCATGAAAATGTTTGAGTTTAAATCATATCAACGATAAAGTATAGACCTAAAATGAAAAAAAAATCCAAATAATATCACATCAGTTCATAATACTCATTTTGCCGATAAGAGTCCATTCAAGGTCAATAATTATGACTGATATTAACTGGAAAGGCTCTATCTTTTCCTTGCTGATCTAGCATGTCATGATCTTTACCTCTGTCATTTTTGCCTCTGCCATTTTTACCTCTGCCATTATTACCTCTGCCATTTTTACCTCTACCATTATTACCTCTGCCATTTTTACCTCTGCCATTTTTACCTCTGCCATTTTTACCTCTGCCATTATTACCTCTGCCATTTTTACCTCTGCCATTTTACCTCTGCCATTTTACCTCTGCCATTTTACCCGGCACCGTAAAGACAATGTATGTTCAAAATTTTCGGCGCGCTCTGCGCCAAATTATAATGCACATATTCGCACGTGAAGAACACCGAAAAATTTACAATTTTACTATGTTTGCCATATTTAATAGCATTTTTATGCCAAATTTGATGGTTTCATAGCGCTTTTAAATGTTTCTTTAAACAAAGTTTTGCAACGGATTCACAAATTCTTCATTTTGTCAAAGTTATTGGGCAGGGCAAATCGATATGTTTGCCGCATCTCCAATATTTTCATGGCGATTGCCCCCTGCCCCCGCCCCATGATTGAAGCAACTCGTAGAATGATTTGATTCTATTCTCTACAAAACTCTAATGTGTAGATTTTTGTGTTATACAGGGCAATGATCATGGGGACGTATTCTTTTGCAGCTTATATGCATGTCGAGTATCTCATTCAGTAATTTAACGATGTTGCATAATTTATGTACATTTATTTGGAAGATGACAAAGAGCTCCAAATGCAAGGTTTCACTTCATTTTCTTTTTCTCCCTGGTCACTACATTTCTTTGTAATATTTTTAAGAGGTGTCATTGACATTAAGACCCCATCTCCTGATGTTCTATACCTTTTTATGCCCATAGTCTCTAAATTTTGAGAACATCGCTCTTACAAAAAACGCCTGGAGAGAGTAACATCAGGCCCTGATGCATGTTGTAGATGAAAAAAATTCAAGCATTTTGAAAATATGATTTTTTTTTCACTCGATCGCTACGCTCCCTCACATGATATTATAAAGATTTTTATGGGCGAAGGGGACTAGCCGCTTGGTAAGTATAAGGCTATACCTACAATAGGCCATTTTTATGGTATTGAATAAATCAACGTCGAAAATTTCTCAGGCCCCAAGAAGCCCCCCCCAAAAAAAAAAAAAAAAAAAAAAAAAAAAAAACACACACACTAATATCTTGGGCATAAAATTGGATCAGATGCGTAGAAAGGAGCAATAGCTTGCAAGCAGTTGCTTCACACACAAGCAATTGCCAGCCAATCAAAAGAAAGATCATGCCTTAGCAATTGTTTTATTTCGTAAATATAACCCTTTGCTTGTGCTTATCTTTTTCTTGCCTTCAGAGTCATTATGGTCATGCTCGTGCGAACTCGACTCACAAAACAAAAGCGGACTCGAATGCAAAATTAAGTGTGGCAGTGCAAAACACCGCTGATCTCCTGCAACATCTCGTCCGTAGACCTGATGTCAAACTATTCATTTAGCTTGTTTCGAAGTGATAAACAGGGGCGGCCGAACGAAGATAAAAGTGGGGGGGGGGCACTAGGGGAAAACGGCACATTTTCTTTAGAAAAGGGCACTATCTTAAAACAAAAAAATAACTTATCTACATTAGTGTAATGAGCCAAGATTTTTGAGTGGGCTAGATAACTATGTCGTATCACGTAAAATTTATGAGCAGTTGCGAGCAAAAATCTTGACATTCCTATAACGAAAATCCATTTTTGTGATAGATTTTGACATGATATTCAGAAAATAAAGTCATATTTCACCCCCCCCCCATCTGTACGCCACTACAAAAACATACAAAAAATGAGAATATTGTTTAATTGTTTCAAAGGGGCACTCGTTAACACATGGAACGGGTCCTTCTCAGGTGAAAGAAGGGACACAGAACATGTTCATGAGGGGTACTTTTCTTGGGTAAAAATGGGCACTGATATACGAGAAAGGACACCTATAAGGAGGCACTAGCGTACCTAAGGGGGGCAGGCTGCTCCCCCCCCCCCCCCTTGACGGGTCACAAGCACACAAAAAAGCGAAAAAAGGAAAATAAAAAAGGAAAAAGGAAAGAGAGAAAGGGGGGAGGAGAAAGAGTTTAAGAGAAAGGGGAAAACAAAAACTGGACTGCAGACTGTCGGAAAAAATATAAACTGTCGGGCACACGGGGCTGTTCCAACTGATTCGCTTTTTTAGTTCCACCATCTTTGTCGGTAAATGTCAATTAAACTGTACACTCACTTTTATCGGAAAATTGTGATTTTTACGCAATGCAACTTTTAGAGCTCTCTGTACCGATAGTGAGGACGGACTGGGCTGACCGGGGACAGGAAAAAGGTAGAGAACAACTTTTACGAAATTTAATTATACCAATAAAAATTACGCGCGTAGCGCTCGCATCAACTTTTTAGTTGGATACCTAAAATAAATGTCTAGTTTTCAGGTTGAAATATCATAAATTTTCAGCTCGCACTTCGCGCTCGCGTCAATTGATTAGTTAAAAACCAATTTGTTCACGGTTACAAAAAGTGCTTATAATATCCCGTTCTCAGGCCGGAATATCACAAATTTTAGCTCGCGCTTCGTGCTCACATATAACTGATATATACATCCTGTTCATAGTTAAAAGAAGTGCTTAGAGTGTCCGGTTTTCAGATCGGAATATAAAATATCAAAAATATATCATTAGAAATTAATTTGTTCACGGTTAAAAAAATTGCTTAGAATATCAAGTTCTTAGGTCGGAATATCAAAAATTTCAGCTCGAGCTTCGCATTTGCATAAAATTCCATTCTGTTCATAATTAAATGAAGTGCTCAGAATGTAAATTTTCAGGTCGAAATATCAAAAAAATTTAGCTCGCGCTTCGCGCTCACACCAATTAATCGTTTTAAACTACCAACTTGTTAATAGTTTAAAAAAAAAGTGCTTAGAATGTCCACTTTTCAGGGGGGAATATCTCAAATTTTCAGCTCGCTCTTCGCGCTCGCATCAATTAATAATTAAGTTAGAAACCAATTTGTTCATGGTTACTAAAAGTGCTTAGAATATCCAGTTCTTAAGTCGGAATATCAAAAGTTTTAGCTCGTGCTTCGCGCTCACACCAATTAATTGTTTTTAACTACCAACTTGTTCATAGTTTAAAAAATAAAGTGCTTAGAATGTCCACTTTTCAGGGGGGAATATCTCAAATTTTCAACTCGCTCTTCGCGCTTGCATCAATTAATAATTAAGTTAGAAACCAATTTGTTCATGGTTACTAAAAGTGCTTAGAATATCCAGTTCTTAAGTCGGAATATCAAAAGTTTTAGCTCGTGCTTCGCGCCTGCACTACTGTTTAGAAACCCATCCTGTAAAAATGTTTAAAATGTCTAGTGTCCAGTAAGGAATATCGAAAATTTTAGCTCGCGATTCGCGCTCGCATAATTCATTAAGGAAGATACCCATCCTATTCGTAATTAAGTGCACAAATTTTTTTTGAAAGAATTCAGCTCCCGCTTCGTGCTCGCAATTAATTTTTAAAACTGATTCCAATATCAAATACCTCTTTTATAACGTCTCCAAATGGGCAGAATTGGGAACATAATGTAAACACCTTCAAAGAGGAATAAAATAAGTATTTTATTATAAACATTGCAATTACCAATTGATTAGAAATATATCGATCACGATCCAATACATTTTATGTCTGGAATGATATACACAAAAAAAGAATTAATTTCGACAATAAAGTGCAATCGCCCGATAGCAAATATCAGTAGTAGCAAGATCCCAGCTGTTTTATTGGGCACCCCCTGGGTCACCTTTCCCACCTTCAGTGCCACTGCCAGACCTACACATCTAAACGTGTATGGGGGTGGGCTGCAACTGCGAGGTGCCCAAATATCCTCGTGTATGGTAATTTTATGGCCGAATGTATAATTTCTGCACGTTTCACATCATGTAAAAAGGCTAAATAATAATTGACAAAAATGTTCGCTCGCTTCGCTCGCTCGGAAATTAAAAACTGAAGTTGATATTTGGGCAATGATTATTAGCCCCCCTTGAAAAATGTGTGCCTATATACGTCCGTGCCTACTACCCCCCCCCCACCTTGCTCATCCTTGTCGCTTCCCCCCCCCCCCCCCCCCCCCCCGACGAAATATGCCAGGTACGCCACTGATCATGCTGATATGCAACGTTTGCTTATCAAAAACACTTCAAAGCACATGAATCAGTTTGGGGTCTTTAATTATTTCCAAAACTCGATGTATGAATAAATCAGAACAAAGATGATATCAGCCCCCCCTTGAAAAAATTGTGCCTATATACGTACATGCCTACTACCCCCACCCTGCTCATCCTTGTCTCTTGCCCCCCCCCCCCTGACGAAATATGCCAGGTTCGCCACTGTAAGGAGGCAAAGGGGCACTTACTAACGGCATAAAACGGGTAATTCTCAGGTATGAAAGGCGCACAGAACACGTTCGTGAGCAGGGGCGTAGACAACGGGGGGGATGAGGGGGATGCATCCCCCCCACCTCACAAGGTGGGGGGGGATGGCATGTACAATCATCCCCCCCAGGTTTTGGGGAATGATATTTGGTTACTTAATAAGTCATAATGATGATAATAATAGTAATAATAATAATGATAACAATTATAATATTAATAATAATAATAATTATGATGATGATAATAATAATCCTCATCATTATTGTAATTGTGTTTATTGTTATTAGCCGCATTCACACGGTGAAAGCCAATTCAGACGGTAAAAAAAGTATTTACTGGGCAGGAACGAAAAGAGGCGCAAGATATTTGGTTTCTAAGACACAAATTTGCAAGACTACAAAAGTAAAACTGACTAAGAGACCGATATGTTTGTTTGTTGAGCCATGAATGCTCCTTAAGTAAGTTTACCAACTTACCGCATGTCTCTATTATCTGATTAGCAACTGTTAATCAAGCTGTTTTTGGTATGGGAATGAAGCAACAACTTTTTTCTTTTCATCGAGACTACTTTTCAGGCACGAACCGAGTACTAGCAATACCTTCTCATATATGATATGTATTATATTTATTTATTTATTTATTTATTAGTTTATATCAGATTATATTACAGGTATATGATATTTATATATATATATATACATTATATGCATTTATTTATTTATTTATTTATTTATATATTTATATACACGTTATTTTCTCAAGTCGGTTTTTATTGAAATACATGTGTGGTCTGGCCCACTCGTGTTATAGGCATTATACATTGTGTGAAAAATGCATCAGCGCAATCTAAAACAGAATAGAAAATGAATGTGATACAACAGTATACATAATAATTCGTGACAGAGAGTACCATACTACTATCTTTATAACAAGTATTATTCAAACAAACATATATAATTATGTATAATCATGAATTGTTCAACTTCATGCTCCCACTATATGACTATTGTTACACTAATACTGATATCAGGACTGACTGGTATACATTATTTTGTTGTTAAGCTTGCAGCAGCTACATCTTTTCTGTATTGTTAACTATTTATTTATTTTTGTTTTATTTAAGATGCACTTTGTTTTGTATTCATTTAAAGTATGTTGATTGATGCATGAAGACATAAGTTTGAAATGTTTAAAGAAGTTTGTTTCATGTAAAGCGCAGTGTGAATTTACCCTGTCTTGAAATGCGAGATAAAAGGAACCTATTAGTATTAGCATTATTATTTGTATTAGTATTATTTTTTATTTGTATTATTATCATTATTATTATTATTATTATTATTATTATTATTATCATTATTATTATTATCATTATTATTATTATTATTATTATTATTACTATTATAAGACTGAGATCAAATAGAAGTAAATAATGCCCTAATTTGAAACGATGCAATGCCGTTATGGTTCCGATTTCTTCACAAACTTACAGAGCAGTATTTTTACTCCATGGATCATAGTGATACTGTTTATGCTTTTTGTATCTGTATGTTAATGAGCCGCCAGCTAATATCCATCTATGGATACTATGCCTGTTTCTTTGAGGTAAAAAAAAAGCATAGTATGTACGTATTCATTATGCTTTATAATGAACAGACATATTGTTATTTGTTTGTTGGTTATGTGTTCTATTCACAAATGGCCACAGAGGCTGTTTTCATTCATAACCACATACCCATATCAAGACAACAAAGACTATACCTGCGTGTACACAGTTGACATTGGTTTTTTTTCTGAAGAGGTGTAACAGCAAAATTCACAGAGATAAATAAATACGTAGTGTGGTTCAATATGCAATACTATGTGTCAGTCCATTCTGTATTCGTATGCCACGGTGTGTAGATCTTGTCGATGTATGTCTGTCCCAAAGACCTTATAATATATTACTAGACCGAAAGCTGCGTGCGCGTTCAGCACAAAACAAATGAGATTAGGCTCCGCCTACCGCGATCATTTGAAGACAAAAATAAGCCCTCATTGACATTCATGAGCATGAAGATATTCATAATCCGGCCTTTTCATTGGCTAAGAGCGTCATTAATACGCGATTTCCCCGATTCTTTGTCATCGATACTAGTGGTATCGTGTTACAAAAATAATTATTCATTTGACCTCATTACGTCATCTAATTTATTCATTCTGAAACTTTTCTTTCCACACACAAAATGGACCTACGAACACTCCGGTGAGTACGTATAAATTGATATAACCACATTAATTCAGTGGACTATTTACACATTTCACACTGTATTTTGTGATCTTAGGTTATTTCTTTAACAAATTAGAGAGTTTGCTATCATTCTTCTGTTAAAGGAAAGCAGAATTTGGTCTTTGAAATTGAAGTTAGATTGTCATCGTCGCCCAGTGCAGCCTGTATGTTGCTTGCAGTGTATTTTGTACGGGCTCCTAGCCGGCTGGGAATCGAGAGATAATCGGGCTGGTTTGATTCACCTCAAACAAGGACCAACCCACGATTGATTAAAAGAAGAAGAATGAGGCTTTTTTTTGTACACTGTAACGTTAGATCTACAGGGAGATCTGCATCTATCTTCAGTAGATCGAGACTCAGTCAGGAATAAACTGTGAAGCGGAGTGTGGATGAAAATACGCCTGTCATTGTGTCAGGCCTCACTTTGTTTCAGATATCAAATTTATTTTGCATAACTTCAGGCTTCTGCATTTAGCCCCCACCATTTTAACTCTTATTGTTAATGTTATTCATAAATATATAGACTCGGTCTTAGAGATAACATGCTGCTCTGCATGTTTGTCTTATTATCAATACATCTATGACCTAAATCTTCTTAATCCTAGGCCCTACTTACTTTATACTTAGATCTAGGCTACCGTATATCGAGGTTTTTTACCTGACTGCTAAGAAAGCACGAATGCCTGTGAGCAAGCAACCAGGGGACCGACAGCTTAAGGTCCTCTCCGAGGGACCTGGTAATGAGGATAAATGCCTTACCAAAGGGCACTAGCGCACCACTTGGGAATCGAACACGGGTCACCGGAATCCGAAACCCCCGCTCTACCGACTGAGCTATCGCGCCTCCAACCCTCGATACTTACCCCCAGGGCTTCTGATCTAGGACTAGGTCTGTAATTTAGGCCTAGATCTAGGTCTGGGCCTAAACGACTCCGTACCGTACTTTACTTTTATTTATTCATTGATGCTATCAAGAGCTAGGCCTACCTAATTAAAATCTAGTCTAACTTATACTTTCCCAACCCTCGATACTTACCCCCAGGGCTTCTGATCTAGGACTAGGTCTGTAATTTAGGCCTAGATCTAGGTCTGGGCCTAAACGACTCCATTTACATGTACGAGTATGACTGTCAGTGGACCAAGGAGTCGGACTAGATCTAGATCTACTCTCGGTCAATAATGGCAATGAAGTCTTAGCCAGGAATAAAAGTCAAAGTCAGACATCAAAAATTTCTAAACCGATATAGGGTTTAGAACCGAAGCTTTACTTTCTTGGTCTAGATAGATCGAGAGTCCATCGTTAGTCTAGATCTAGACCTAATTTAGATACATGAACGAGACTCAATGCTGTGCGACAGCATTGAGTCTCGTTGGACTAGATCTATACTTTCTTACAAATAGATCTAGACCTAGTGCATGAGATTATGAAATTATGTTAAAATCTAATGAAATAAGATTCGGAAATAAAAATATCCAGATTTTTTTTTTTGGGGGGGGCAGACATGTGAAAAAATTTAGAGAAACCTAAAATTCAGAAAGCGAGGGCCAGAAGCGACCAATATTACCTAGGGCCGTTAAATGCATTTTCTAAAGTAAAATTGAAGGATGTCATGCAATTCTCTTTTTGATGAAGGTTTTCACATTTCAGCTCTTACCCAAACCCCTCCCCCTATACGGCCATGAAAAAGATCACTTCTTATTATTGTTCTCTCCTTTCACAAACAGGTTGAGCTTGAAGAACAAGAAAAACAGTAGAGGTCTACCTATATGGTTCAAGATGATGATCATAAGTGCATGCATCATTTTGCAGATTCTCATCCAGGTATAAAACTTAAACTAACCCATACAAAATTACAGATACATTACATGCATTGAATGTTAACCATGTTTACATTAAATAAAAATAATCTGAGCCACAAAGAGGTAGGATCTGTAATGAATGTACACTTCTTAAATATACAGGCTCTCGAGTCTAAAATAGAACCAATGCCAAAAGTTATGTACCTTGGGCAAATTTATAAAATAAGGTCATGTCCTTGATCTACTAGTAATTAAATGGCCTTTTATTTCCTATTTGTTTATAAACAAAGCAATATTTATTTTTCATATTTTACCAAATTCATTTTATGCATTCTTTAGTGTGATATTCATATTTCATATTTGTAGATTAACATTTTTTTTTAAATCTTGTTATTTTACATTTTGTCCAATAGGATGATGCAGTTTTACAATTTCCATGGAGGTGATTGATGATGATAAATAATTGGTGAAGTAGGCCTAATAGAACAGCGACTAGACCACAAAGAGAAATACAACCTACAGCAGTTATATGAGTGAGTTAATTAGTGAATATTTTTAATAATGGAGGTTGTTCACATTTTTTTGGCAACAAATAGACCTGCCTTTGAAAAACCCATTTCAATTTTGTTTTTAGATTATAGTTAGTGTCGTTTTTAATCACAGATCAAAATATTCTGTGCAAAAAACATATCAACTTTAATTCTGACTATTTATATAATTTACATATGTTGATTCATATTTATGAGAAATCTCTGGCATTTTTTCATAGAGTACATGTAGTGATAATGGAGAGTGGTATGTAAACTGCATAGAACAGGTTTAAGTGATATGCTTTATAGAAGTACAAGTTTATAATTAGTAGAAGTAAGATTTCCTGTTATGTGTTGAAGAAACATATATATGTATAGTCTCACTTTTCTTAAAACATTTAAGTTACATAAATCACGACAATTTTAATTTAAATTCATTGATTTTCTTTCTCTATTTTTTCAATCTGCAGGCCAGGTGTAACAGATGTTTTCATTCAAGAAATCCAACAATTCAACATTGAAGAGTCTGACTTAGGAACCACTTGATGAAGATGGAAAAGGTTTTTTTTTCCAAGTCCAATTTTTCACAAAAAAATAATTATTATCACAACCCCAAATTCATGACGTATGAAATTTCTTGTTGATTTTCATTAAAACTGGTTGCAAAAGGAGAAGCTATAAACATACAAATAGGAGCGGCGGAGTGAAGTTGAAAGTGGGGGGGGGGGCATAGGGACAATGCTGTATTACATGAAATTTTTAAGAAGTTGCGAGCGAGCAAAATTTTGACATTTTTAAAAAGAAAATCTAAAATATTCAGAATGATATATTTCACCCTTTTCTTTCCTTTTCTCTTTTTTTCTTGGTCGTGATTTTTTTTTTTTTTTTTTTTTTTTTTTTTTTTTTGGGGGGGGGGGGGGGGGGCAAGAGTCCTTCAAGCCCCCCTCCATCTGTACGAAACTGCTTATATACCCCACTCATGAATTATTAAACTTAATGCACAAAGGATTTCCTTCATAAGTATATTATCGAAATGAGAATATTGTTTTCTTGTTTCAAAGGGCAATCGTCATGGTGACCATAAAACGGGTCCTTCTCAGGTGAAAGGGGCACAGAACAAGTTCTTTAGGAGCACTTTTCTTGGGTAAAAGGGGGCAGTGATTCGAGAAAGGGCACTTACAAGAAGGCAAGGGGGCACTCTTTAACACATGAAACGGGCCCTCAGATGAAAGGGCACAGAACACGTTCCGGGGGGGGGGGGGTGCATTTTTGGGTAAAAAAATTGCATACAAGGAAGAGCACTTGGTAACACCTAAAACAGGTTCTCGTCAGGTGAAAGGGACACAGTACACGTTCGTGAGGGGGCATTTTTCTTGCATAAAAAGGCACTTTTCAGTGCTTCAAGAAGTAGGGGGAACTGTGCCCCCCCCCCCCCTCCCCAGGATCGCTGCCCCAGCATACAAAAAAATTATTTTGGTTCAAAGTATTAACATACGCTTAAGATACGCTTAATTCGAGAAAGGGCACTTACAAGAAGGCAAGGGGGCACTCTTTAACACATGAAACGGGCCCTCAGATGAAAGGGCACAGAACACGTTCCGGGGGGGGGGGGGGCATTTTTGGGTAAAAAAATTGCATACAAGGAAGAGCACTTGGTAACACCTAAAACAGGTTCTCGTCAGGTGAAAGGGACACAGTACACGTTCGTGAGGGGGCATTTTTCTTGCATAAAAAGGCACTTTTCAGTGCTTCAAGAAGTAGGGGGAACTGTGCCCCCCCCCTCCCCAGGATCGCTGCCCCAGCATACAAAAAAATTATTTTGGTTCAAAGTATTAACATACGCTTAAGAAAAAGGTAAAGCTTAATCCTCTGATAATGTGATATTTTTTTATGGCTAATTAATAAAATTCACCACTAACCAGAGAATTCCTTTATGTCTTTCATTTGTGTTCATATAGTATTTGTACAGAGCTAAAATGAAAGGGATTTGGAATTGGCAAAATTGAAAATGAGATGAAGATCGAGAGAGGGAAAGAGTGATGAGAAGTGGGTTGAAAAGAGATGAGAAAGAAATGGAGGGGCACATATGAAGAGATAATTTAGAGGGGGTGGTAAGAGAGCTAGAATGTGGGAAGTAGGAACAAAAGGGGTGGAGGAGAAATAAGACGAGATTTATGGAAACCAGGAGACAGATAACAAGTGGGAAAAGAAGAAGGAAATATATGAAGAGTTTAGTTGCACAAGGGGTTAGGACCATTCCGAGAAAAACCAAGTTTTTATTCTCACTTATTGCAATATTTTTATGAGAAACTAAATTGGCAAAAAGAAGCTGCTGAAAACTGCTTATCTAATAAAAGAGAGCCAATGGAGTAAATTAGAAAGTCAAAAAGGGGCCTAAATTGTCATGATGTACAACTCTATCATGTGAACAGTGAACATAAAATTGGGTATAAAAGAAATCTACCTGTCTTCAATTTTTTCTATATACTTTAAAAAAAATATCATTGTGTACCTAACCCCTTTTGCAAGTAAATTGAAGTGAATCCAATCTCTTTTGATTAAAAAAGTGATTTTTTTTTTGCCACTTCCATTCACGTTTTCATTTGAATTTCAAATTTCCTTTGGTATCATCAGAGTGACTGAAAATTTAGAGGTTTAGAGACAGAAAACAATAAAATATATGAAAAATGGACCTAACCCCTTTGACAAATGAGTTCTAACAGAAGAGTTTCTGTTGCAAAAGGGGTTAGGTCCACTCCCAGAAAATAATTTTTTTTTAATTCTCCCACATTGCAATATTCTTATGCGAAACTGAATTTTCATGATACCCTACCATGAGAACATAAAATTGGGTATAAAAGAAATCTACTTGTCTTCATATTTTTGTAGATATTATTTTCCAAAAAAGTCTGTGTGGACCTAACCCCTTTTGCAACTAAACTGAAATGGACCTAACCCCTTTTGAAAAAAAGGTGATTTTCTTTGCCATATTAGTTCAATTTCACTTTTTAATAGGAATTTCAACTTTTCTATGGTATCATCTTATATAGCTACTAAAAATCTATACATTAAGACATAAGAATCAAGTTTGATGAAAAATGGACCTAACCCCTTTTGAAAATGTGCTCTACATATGTAGGAGAAAGGCGGCACAAAAGAATTTTGAGTGGGAAAATTATTAAATGAAAAAAAAACAGAGTAAGAAATGCTGGAGAATAAAGGGGACAGGAAACGTATTAAACATGATAAACTGGGGCCCGTTTCATCATGAGTTACATGTATGGTAACTACGATGGTATAACCAACCAATCATAATCAAGGTTACCACGGTAATCACAATAATTGCAATGTTTTTAAATAGCTGTAATTCATTATGAAACGGACGCCAGATGAGAAAGAACGCACGGGGATCCATGAAGATTTTTTTTTTTGCTTCTCGAAATTTGTTTCTAACAAGAAATGTACTCTTTAAGTGGTGACAGTTATCTTTTTTCAGTAACCATAGTCTCAACCAGTGAAAATTACCATCAAATTTTAATAACCGGTTTTGCCCCCACCCCCGCCCCCCCCAAAAAAAAAAACTTTTAGGTCAGTACAACAGCCCCTTTGATCTTTCCGCGGCCTCTGCCGGCTATAATTTAGAGTTGAGATTCTTTACATTTGTTAAAAACTAAGATTGCTGTATATCTTAACATGTGACAATTTAGGGATGGCAAAAGCACTAGAGACCTCTTTACCTAATCACGACTTGATCTATTCTTTTCATCTTCCCTTTTGGAATTGGTGTATAAGACGCAATACAAACAATGCTTTGTTTTTAAGTGATATCGATTGTGATATCGATACTTTATAGAGCGCAACGTATCGTCTCAGATTTGCGCTTGCTTGATTCGCTGAATCCTTCGCGTCACGAGCGCGTAACAAAATGAATACATTAATGAATTTGCCAAGTTGACCTTTGTCATTGCGCTGATGTGCGTATTGTCTAATACACGTACAAAACCACAGTTGACGAGGGAGCATCGTACGAAATTAATATTAATGAGGGCTTATTTTAGCTTCTAATGGATTAAACAAAATGGCGGTAGCTTCGGGGGCTTGGTCTGTCCATTCAAGGCGTAGTATGTGTGTGGTGCGCGCACCCGTGTGTGTGTGTGTGGGGGGTGAGTATGTGTGTGTGTGCGTGCGCGCTTGTGTGTGTTATTTTACCTCATTAAGTATGCATCAGATTGCACGATTTCAAGTTCAAAATTGCAAAAGCTCCCTACCGTGGGAGGGGGGACACCCCCCTCCCACACCCTCCCCCCGCTCGGTCGCTTCGCTCCCTCGCTCGGGCGCTTCGCGCCCTCACTAGCGTTGGCAGCCCAGTCATCCCCCCCAGGTGTACGAACCTGTCTACGCCACTGTTCGTGAGTGGCATTTTTCTTGGGTAAAAAGGGCACTGTTCGAAAAAGGGCACTTAAAAGAAGGCAAGGGGGCACTTGCTCACACCTAAAACGGATCCTTCTCAGGTGAAAGGGGCAAAGAACTTACGTTCGTGAGGGGGATTTTTTTTTTTTTAATTGGCACTGATACGAGAAATGGCACTTGCTATCACATTAAACGGGTCCTTTCTCGGGAGATAGGGGCACAGATCACGTTCAAGAGGGGGCATTTTTGGTAAAAAAAATTATACGAGAAAGGATACTTGGTGCTCCGACAAAGATAACAGTTTTTCCTTGTTGTTGCACGATCGATCTCTTGGTGTCTTGCGAGCATTCGCAGTCGTTGTAGACGATTGCACGAACTCGAGGTGGTCGTGGCTGGTCGCATCTGAACTTTGAACATGTTCAAAATCCAAACGCGATCAAATACGATCGATTCACTCGCATCAGATCAAACTATCGGTCGGGCGATCATCGTGTGAGTGTTGTTCAACGTTCTACGACTTGATGCGAGAGGTGGCACAACTAAGTAGTCGCATTTAGTCGACTGGAGGTCGTACAACACTTGCACATGTGCTATACTATAGCGACCTATAGAGACCAGTCTTGCGACCGGGTGCGATAATATATAGGCCATAGGACTTTTGCAAGACCGATCGCAACACGGCTTACAACATTGCACTACTTTTGCATTCGCATGTATGCGACCGTTCCTCGGTGTTACAAAATAGGAGTTAAGAATAAATAAAAGAAAGGGCAAAGAATATAAGAAAAAAATGTAATATAAACTGCACGAAATTAAAAAGGGCAAGATAAGTTCATATTTTTGTCTATTAAATCACAAATCAAACTTTTCCGAAATAAAACCTAGAGAAAATAGCGTAAAGGACATTCCTCCCTCAACAAATAGTCCCATATATATGTCGACTCTCACGACTATGCAATCATTCGTGCAACTATTGAGACTGATATGAAACCACTCGCAACCACTCGTGCAACACTCGCATGTTATCGCACGACCACTCGCACAATACGAGCATATGCAACGTACTCGTGCACGGGGTTTACTGGTTGCTTTTGTTGTACGACAGCTGTTGCATTTGTGTAAGCCTCTGTGCGATCTTATGAGATCAATAGCGATTGGTGCCTGATGCCGCCTGTCGCACGACCAAAAGGTCGCAAATGGTCGTACGTCAATTGTGAAAGGGGCTTAAAGGATAGAATAGCTCGTGCGATCGTTTGCGATCACTTGGTCACAATATTTATGTTGCACAGAATCGCAACGGTTGTAAGCAGTCGCACCACTAATTGTGAAAGGGGCTTTAGCGATTGCTTGAACTTACAAGCAAAAGCATTTGCTCTCTCCTTTTAATGTATACGGAATGAAGCAAAAAGCATTCGACAGTATATGGAGGAATGGTCTGTTTTATAAAATGCTGAAATATGGTAAAGGAAGCAATTTTTATGAGATTGTAACTAATATGTATAAAAAAAACTTAAGTGGAGTGTAAAGCCCCTTTCAAAATTGACGTACGACCTGTTTACGACCACCTGCAACAGATTTTTCTTGTTGTTGCACGATCGATCCCTTGGTGTCTTGCGAGCACTCGCAGTCGTTGTAGACGATCGCACAAACTCGAGGTGGTCGGAGGTAATCGTGACTGGTCGCATCTGAACTTTGAACATGTTCAAAATCCAAACGCGATCAAATACGATTGATTCACTCGCAACAGGTCGTACCATCGGTCGGGCGATCATCGTGTGAGTGTTGTTCAACGTTGTACGACTTGGTGCGAGAGGTGGCACAGCTAAGTATAGTCGCATTTAGTCGACTGGAGGTCGTACAACACTTGCACATGTGCTGGAGATACAGAGAACAGTCTTGCGACTGGGTGCGATAATATGAGACTGTTGCAAGACCGATCGAAATTACGGCTTACTACATTCCACTACCGTTGCATTCGCATGTATGCGACCGTTCAGCTCCTTTCACAATTGACGTCTGACCAGTTTGCGACCGCCTGCAACAGTTTTTTTCTTGTTGTTACACGATCGATCTCTTGGTGTCTTGCGAGCACTCGCAGTCGTTGTAGACGGTCGCACGAACTCGAGGTGGTCGTGACTGGTCACATCTGAACTTTGAACATGTTCAAAATCCGAACGCGATCAAATACGATCGATTCACTCGCATCAGGCCGTACCCGGGGTCGTACCATCGGTCGGGCGATCATCGTGCGAGTGTTGTTCAACGTTGTACGACTTGGTGCGAGAGGTGGCACAACTAAGTAGTCGCATTTAAGCCCCTTTCAAAATTGACGTACGACCACTTGCGACCTTTTGGTCGTGCGACAGGCTGCAACAGGCATCAATCGCCAGTCATCTCATAATATCGCACAGAGGCTTTCACAGTTGCAACAGCTGTCGTACAACAAAAACAACTAGTAAAACCCGTTGCACGAGTAAGTCGCTTATGATCCTATTGTGCTCGTGCGATCACATGCGAGTGTTGCACGAGGGATTGCGAGGGGAACAGTCGCACACAACGGTAGTGCAATGTTGTAAGCCGTTGCGATCGGCCTCGCAACAGTCTTATGGCCCATCATATTATCGCACCCAGTCGCAAGACAGGTCTCTGTACATGTAGGTCGCTAGCACATGTGCAAGTGTTGTACGACCTCCAGTCGAGTAAATGCGACTACTTAGTTGTGCCACCTCTCGCACCAAGTCGTGCAACGTTGAACAACACTCCCACGATGATCGCCCGACCGATGGTACGACCCCGGATACGAGCTGATGCGAGTGAATCGGTCGTATTTGATCGCGTTAGGATTTTGAACATGTTCAAAGTTCAGATGTGACCAGTCACGACCACCTCGAGTTCGTGCGACCGTCTACAACGACCACGAGTGCTCGCAAGTCACCAAGAGATCGATCGTGCAACAGCAGGAAAAAACTGTTGCAGGCGGTCGTAAACTGGTCGGATGTCAATTGTGAAAGGGGCTCTACGGTCGCATACATGCGAATGCAACGGTAGTGGAATGTTGTAAGCCGTAATTTCGATCGGTCTTGCAACAGTCTTATATTAAAGATTATAGTATCTAGCGCATGTGCAAGTGTTGTACGACCTCCAGTCGACTAAATGCGACTATACGTAGTTGTGTCACATCTCGCACCAAGTCGTACAACGTTGAACAACACACACACGATGATCGCCCGACCGATGGTACGACCTGATGCGAGATAATCAATCGTATTTGATCGTGCTTGGATTTTGAACATGTTCAAATTCAGATGCGACCAGTCACGACCACCTCCAACCACCTCAAATTCGTGCGTTCGTCTACAACCACTGCGAGTGCTCGCAAGACACCAAGAGATCGATCGTGCAACAACAAGAAAAAACTGTTGCAGGCGGTCGTAAACAGGTCGTACGTCAATTGTGAAAGGGGCTTAACTTGACTGGAGGTCGTGCAACACTTGGACATGTGCAAGCGACCTACATGTACAGAGACCTGTCTTGCGACTGGTTGCGATAATAATATGGGCCATAAGACTGTTTCAAGACCGATCGCAACGGCTTACAACATTGCACTACCGTTTCATTTGCATGTATGCGACCGTTCCACTCGCAATCCCTCGTGCAACACTCGCATGTGATCGCACGAGCACAATAAGAGCATATTATGCGACTTACTCGTGCAACGGGGTTTACTGGTTGTTTTTGTTGTACGACAGCTGTTGCAACTGTGAAAGCCTCTGTGCGATCTTATGAGATGACTAGCGATTGATGCCTGTTGCAGCCTGTCGCACGACCAAAAGGTCGCAAATGGTCGTACGTCAATTGTGAAAGGGGCTTTAGGCTGAATGAAGGGATTACTGAGAGTTTTGGAAGCAATTGTGGTGTAAAGCAAGGGTGTACATTAAGTCCCACCCTTTTCAACCTCTTGAAAACTACATCGCGAGGTGGTTTTCCAAACTGGTTTGGAAGATCGCTTCCAAGACCGCTTCGACCGTTCTCACTACGCGTTAAACTAGTTTCCACTAAACTAGTTTCCAGTAAACTAGTTTTGGGAACGTAGTGAGAACAGCCTCTAAATGACTTGCCTCATGAGTTAGGAATTACTGACACTGATCCAGTTGAGTTGAATGGAAAGTTAGTCAACTGTTTAATGTATGCAGATGATATTGTATTGGTATAAAAATCAAGGTGTGGAATGCAAACATTGTTAGATAGACTTGGTATTTACTGCGATAAATGGCTATTGAATGTTAATACTGACAAAACAAAAATTATGATTTGTAACAAGAATGGAAAAAATTTGAAAGATCAGGCTTTTGAGTTAAATGGTCAGAACATTGAAGTTGTTAAACATGCAACATATTTAGGTTTGGTTTTCAATAACTGCGGTTCATTCAAAGATACAAGAGTTAATCTGGCAGATAAAGCCAAGAGAGTATTATTCAAATTATTTCAATCCTTTGGTTACAATCTTCCAAATATAAAAACCGCATCACGAATATTTGACTCTTTAATAAAGCCAATACTCTTTTATGGTTCGGAGGTATATGGGGCGCTTTTACCGTCAACTTTAAAAAGTTAGCGGAGCTTGCAAATGGTAATTCAAAGTTGTATTTGAGAAATGAAATTCAGTGTGTCCAGTTTCAATGGTTGAGAAATGTCTTAGGAATTAACAAAAGGAGCAGCCACTTAGCAATACTTGCAGAAGTTGGAATGTATCCATTAATAACACACATTAGCGGAAACTTGGGAAAATATTATGCTCGAATGAGAAGTATAGATGAAGATTCTTTGCTACATCACTCCTTTGAAGAAAACAAAAAGATAATTGAGAATAATTGCGAATGCTGGCTAGGAAATCTGCAACACCTACTTCAAGGGATTTAACATATATTTGGATGTAAATAAGAATTGTTATTTTCTTTGCATCGACCCATAATCATGAATATGGAAATATCTGTTTTGCTATTTATGCTACATCAGTCTCTCTCATTCCACCCCTCCCCCTCTCTATCTCTATTCTTTTCTCCCCTATCTCCATCCCATGTGTATTTTTTCCTTTCCTTCTATGTTCGATCCATGATGAGAAGAACAAAAATAAACAGGTATCATATACGGATAAATTATTTTATATTATTAATTTTATTATACTATATTCAACAAACAGTAAATTATGGGTGTGCATCCTACAGAAGCAAGTAAATGAAAATATCTCGACATTATTCTGCCTGTCATATAAAAAATAATCCAAGGAAAATACATGAACATGCATACCTGTATATAGTAAGATACCAAAATAACATTTTTCATATAAAATATGAAGAAATACGCAATGACTATTCATTTAATAATCATAAATGTATTTTTTCTGTCTTAATCTAGGCTCTACCCCCTTCCATTCCTATTAGTGCTACCACGTTTTTACCTCTAAATCGAAATCTCCTCCTCGTGTGGTTCCTGATAGGGACGTTGAGGAGTATAACCAAGGACAAATTACATTCATTATTCCAAGTATATCTACCAAAATATGAACACTACGGATCGGGTTATTACATTAGATTTCATGCATGAGATTATAACAATAATAATAATCGAAAAAATGATAAAAATAATAATTAGCCAATGATGATGATAATAATATAGGTTTTCCCGCCCAATTTCATACAGGAGTCACTTAAATTTGTTAAAGTGCATTTAAATTTACGCGTTATTGTTTTCCAACATTTATAACACATTTAAATCAAAATTAGAATTGTTGTGCATTTTGGCTAAATTAGATATTTGTTTATCCCAAATTTGAAGTAAGACAATGTCCTTTAATGTAGTTTTCATCTTAAAAAACAAATTTATATTGTATCTGTTGCAAAGGGTTTCACGTTTTGTTTACAAAGGTTTTAAAGACAATTCTATATTCTTCCTTTTAACCCGACACTGCTGACTGTGTGGGCATTTTCATTAATGTTTACTTCTTTTTTGTTCTTTTCAACTTTATTACAAGTCCCAAGGGCGGATCCATTATTTTCCAGGGGGGGGGGGGCATTTTTAACAGGAAAAATTTGACAACCTAAAAAAGGTCTTCACTACTAAATCAAGGTCATTTGTTCCAGTGCTCAGGGTGTTTTTCAAGAAATGCTGATGGAAATTTAGAAGACTTGAACAAATATGCTTTTAAAGTGTTTTTTTTAATATAGAAATTAAACATTTTTATTTACATGATTTATGAATATATCTACGGTTTAAAAAAAGATGCTCAAAAGGGTCAATCATAAACAATAATACGCTATATTCTGAATGATAATTAGTAAAGAGTATAGCATGCATGACTTGTGTGGTGTTTGCAGTTGATATTACTTTTCAATTGTTATTTTCTTTTGTTTACTTTTATTCATTATTTTTTCTTAATTTTGTTTTTTCCATATCGGGGATCATAATGGTATCGCAAAAATCTCTTTTTGTTTGGCTGATTGATTGATTGATTGATTTTATTCGTCAAGAATATCACAGGAGATTACAATAAAATTGAAGAATACCTTGACAGGATAGCCCATGAAAGCCGAAAGGCTTATTTCAATGGGGTCCTATAGTAAGTATAAAACATTAACATATTGTAACAAAAAGTATAAACTACGACAAGTACTGGAATATGGTTTTTTAGATAGTGGTTCGTGTTCAGGCGCGTAGCCAGGGGGGGGCGGTGGGGGCGGTCGCCCCCCCCCCAAAACGTCCCCAAAAAGAAAAAAAAAAGGGAAAAAAGAGAGGAAAAAAGGAAAAGGGAAGGGAGGAAAGGGAAGAAAGGTAGCTTTGTCGTTTTTTTTTTCTTTTTATTCTTTTTTTTTTCTCAAAAGAGAAACTCCTTCACTCTTGCTTTGAATTTATATATGAATTTTGCTCCCGCGCTGCGCGCGTTTAAATGACAATATTGAAGTTCTCCATTGTTTCCCCCACCCTTTCTCTATAACCCTGCTTTTCCACCTCAGCTATAATGTGTTTCTTGCCAGTTAAAGTTCAAATGTGTAGATTAGGGCATGGAATTAGGGTAATGTTAGGCCGAAGTAAATGAAGTTATCTTTTTTTTTTATTGATCGCGCAACTTCTGGTCGGGTCGGCTCCGGGCGGGTAAAATCTTTATATCAATTTCTGCCGTCACCTCCATAAAGTCAACTTCTCCCGCTTTTCAGGTCATTACTTAACAAGCATAATTTGGGGCAAACAGGTTCCTAATTTAAAAAGAGGAATGTATAAAATTCGTGTCGTATTAAATAAAAAAGTACAATTTTTTTTCTTCAAATTCTATTAATCTTTAGGTTATTTCCCTGCACATTCATCTCCTGTCCTGTTTTGCGCCCTCAGTTTGAAATTTTGAATGACACTTAGGTTTCTTTATAATTCAAAATGAAGCGCTTCAGGATAAGTCAAAGAAATTAGGCATCCTTTTTCATATAATTTTAATAAATCACAGAAGTTTCAAATTTTTGCGCACTATTTTCCTTGTAATGAAGTTCAATAATCTTAGAAAATCAATTGAATTAGAGCCGATGGGGTATTAGATATATCTGCATTTGATGAAACGTCCGCCCTTTTAAATTTCAGAGTTTTATTGCTCTGCGCGGGGAGGAATATCTTAAAGATATGCACTGTCGCTAAATTGTTTGTAATCAAATCTGATATTTCCAAGGGAAGTATTCAATATATCTTTGAGAATACCCTTTTCTCGGGACCCTTTTCATGGCAAAAAAATTGATAAAACGCTTTAGCTTCCGCGCTTCGCGCGGGGTTATTATTATTTTAATTTCCTCCATTGTATTCCTTTTTTTGTGCGTTCACAATCACTTTTGAAAACTCATGAAAACAAGGTTCAAAATCACAATATAGTCAACTGAATTGGAGCTGATATAGGTACTAGAGACAAGAGAGACGGCTCCTTTTCATTTTAATTTATGAAACACCAAAAGCTTCGCGCTTCGCGTGGGAGGGGGAAACTCCCCCTCCCTGCACCCACCCCCTAGGGAGCGTGCTTCGCGCGCTCTGTAAGTGTTGGCACGCTTCGCGTGCATTTACCGCCCCCTCCAAAATGAAATCCTGGCTACGCGGTTGTTCGTGTTTTTATAGCAAATGACCTGCAAGCTATAGGATCTATAATGGGGCTGCTATTTTACCCCTCCCCCCCCCTTCTCACAGGTAAGGCTCCGTAAGTGCTCTGAAGTTGGATTCTTCTATTCTATCTCCGCCTGAGCAGACTTTGTTTCAAGCTTAAGGAGGCGCAACAGGGGTGGGATGTGAGTGGGGGGGGGGGGGGGGGTGATGATACTTTTGGAGTAGTGAAAGAGAGATGGGGGAATGAAGAAATTGGAGAACGAACAAAGAAGACTATATATATATCAACAAGAGAAACCCTGGCGCCACCACTGCGACCATTTTCTACATGTTCTAAGAGGTATTGTAATTTATTTACCTGATGTCGTTGTGAAGTGTAATTCCATTAGTCTGAAAAATTTGTTGCTATGTCGGGGGAAAAGGTACCGAAGCGATGACGTCATGCAGTTGCCATGGTGTCCTGGCGGCCTGGTTCTAAACAAATGAACCCGGAGCGTGTTTCTCATTGGAGAAAATGGCTGCTAGCGGAATTTCATCGCTTGTAACCTCAGAATAATGGTAATTTTTTTTTAAATACAAATGTGTATAGACGATCGTCAGCTGCGACTCTGTTTAGAACCACTCCGGTTCGTTGTCATGATAGTGACTTCACACTATTAACCTTTGTGAAAGGTTAACATTGACCCGCGCACTACTCAAGTACATAGGGTCGTGGACAAAATAAAGACCAATTTGGTCGGCTTGCCTTTTTTACAGTAATTTCTCACTGGCTGATTACATAAATTGAAATGTTCTATTTGTTCGTACTTTTTAGCCCCCATCCCCTCCCCCACGAGTGATAGCCGCCAAAACTTAGGGCTCTGGAGTCGCATTCGTCTCTCGTGAGCATTGGAATCTTTCCACAAATCAGTTGCATTGTAACTGTGTCGACAAGGAAACAGTAGAGAGCTTCCGCATTTACCATGTTTACTATGTACAGAGCCGCTCTCTACAACTCATCAAGTCCTCTCAAAATGCATTTTAAACCACAATGGAGAGCTGAGAGGCTTTTTTTGTCGAAAATTGGTGGACCGGGACCCCGGGGGCCACTTCCATCGACAAGTGGATACCAGGCACGTCCATGGGGTTTCGAAAAGCATCCTAAACAAGTAATTTCCATATTCTGAAAATTCACCTCTCAACAAGTATTTGGCAAGTGAAACCCTACCCCAGGGGCAACGGAACGAAGGTGAAAGTGTGTGGGGGGGCACAGGAAAAAGGGCACCTTTTCTTTCGAAAAGGCACTATCTTCAACATGGCCGTATGCACAATTTCTTTTTCGCTGGGGTAATAATAATAATAATAATAATAGCGGCATATTTACCCAGGGTAGCCACTTCAGTTCCGAAAACTGTTCTCCCAGCGGGCCCTGCTATTATTATTGCCGGTAGGCAGCACGCGTAAAGTTTTTGGAAGAAAAACTCGAAAGCGAGGGAGCGAAACGACCGGGGTATAATTGAGGCACTTTCGCATTTCGTTAAGTGAAATCGATGGATTTTGTGCATAATTGGTGAATTTTGTGAAAATCTGCCGTAAAATAATGTAAGTTTCCAGTTTAATTATGTGAGGATTATTTTTAAAATTTTTGTTTTTATTCATGCACTTGCAGAAGGAAGCAGAACGGCGCTAAATAAAAAGAAACCGGGCGCTCATCGTGCACAAAAATAGTGATTTTTCAGGACAACTTATCTGATATGAAGAACAGGCACCTATGAGAAGGCAAAGGGGTACTTGTTAAAACATAATAGGTCCTTACAGGTAAAAAGGGCACAGAACACGTTCATGGTGCACTTTTCTTAGGTAAAAATGGGCACTGATTCGAAAAAGGGCACTTACAAGAAGGCAAGGGAGTACTTGCTCAGACATAAAACGGGTCCTTCTCAGGTGAAAGGGGCACAGAACACGTTCGTGAGGGGCACTTTTCTTGGGTAAAAAGGGGCACTGATTGCCCCACGTAGTGTTGGGGGCAAAATTAAGGTACATCCTTTTTACAGCATTTTAGTATTTTTTTTAATATACTCTCGCAAATTTGACCGCAAACACGTAGATTTCCTAGCAAAATAAATATATTTTTTCCCTCAATATTTTAGTGTTTTTTTTACTCCATTATTATGTTACGTACGTAACGTGCGTATATCTTGAAAAAGAGATCCTTTTACAAGTTTCTTTGGAAGGGAATTAGCCCCCGGTGAGGCTGCGGTGGCCACAGGGAAAGCAGCGGAATCTCTTGACTCTGGACAACACGTTATTTTTATTCCGGTGCAAATCTTCGGATGATCTGCTGTCCCGGTCCACCATCTTTCGACACAAGCCTCTCAGCTCTTCGTTGTGATTTTTAATTGTATTTTCAAAGGAATCAGTGCGTTGTAGAGAGCGGCTCCGTAGTAAATGCGAAAACCCTCTACTAATACCTCTCGCAGGCTTTCAGGTAGCCCGTGAAGTCTCGATATCTCGATTAATGTTCAAAATGGTAAACCTATACGCGACAAAATGAATCACAACATTGAGTTCATTATTATGATTATATTTGTAAATTACAATAACTTTGGGCCTATCTTGAATCATTCATTTAAAAAAGATGATTATTGTCACCATGATGATAGTTCCGTTGTAGAAGGTCTTAAGTATCCGGAACCTACTTGGATTCTGTTGATCCTCTTAATTTAATCAATTCAGAGAGAATCCTAAGCCATGTGAAGATGCCGAGGGTAAGAGAATGTCTCTTGTGCCTTTTCTGAGTACCCGGATGTATCAAGATCATGTTCTACAATACCTTTGGACGTTATTTCTGAAAGGTATAGTATGCCCCGGAAATAGAAGACATCAGATGGTTCATAACTAGGAATGATAGTCTTCAGATCATTGCCATCTAAATCCATGTGTTTGATTACCTTTTGGCCAATGTCTGAGATGTAGATTCGTCCTCCTAGGAAAGAGAATAGATAATCAGTAATCTTTTAAGGCCGGACCACTCATATCTTATTGTTAAAAGCTTAAGCGTTACGCTCAAGACCTAGTTCCAACAATCGGGAAGTAATAAAGAATTAGCTAAGTGACTTGGTCCATTATGCAGGTTCCCTCGTGTTTCACCATAATTTATTTTAAATTGTCTTTGATTTCAAATTGCTGTGTGATAAGCATTGGGCCCACATTGTTGAATCTCTTCTGATGTTATGTTGCTTTCATATCATGTTTACTGGTGAAATATGTAAAACAGAGTCAAATTCAAATTCCAATTCCAATGTTGACTACTAAAATTTCTATTTCCAAATGCCTAGCCCAGTATAGCCAGAGGGATATCTCCTGATGTTTATAACATATACATGTAGAACAATATGATATCATTTAATGTAATATAATATGATGTAGTATAATACAATATATTAATATAATGTAGTACAAAATGAAATAAAATAATTTTATTTACCTTTGTCATCTACGCTAAGACCTGTTAAATCAGAAAACTGCGAGCTAAAAAATAGCTGTTGACGATTTGTTCCGTCGAAATTACATCGCTCCAGTCTGAATTTGTGTGTGAAATAAAGGTACCTGCATGTATAGACAGGAAGGTACGGACGGATAAGATCAATGAAATGACTGAAAACAAAATCATGAAACATTTCAATACTTTTGTGATTGATACATTGCTAATGCAAGTTTATACCTGCTTTAGAAGAGTGGACTCGTTTTCTCGTCGACAAGAAAACGGTCGACCACCATTTACCACGGAGTGGTAATAGATCATTGAATTCGAGAGGCAATATCTTTCTGTTAATGACGGCCGACACTTTCCAATTTCGGGGAATTTACTTTTGCAGGAAAACAGAGGGTGCCCACGATCCCCTACATTGCACGACCCTGAATAATGATAATGAATAATGATCAGTAAAGAGAGTTTTGGGGGCCCAATACAGACAAAATGGTGCAACTCAAAAATTGAAACGAAAAACTATAATCGTGTGATTGGTTGAAATTAAAGGTGTGTGGCTTCTTACCCGAGAGAAGGTTTAGCCTCTACCGTTCTAGGATCTTCTGGATTTCCAACAATTACATCTTGACCGGTACCATCTATTCCTATTGACACTATCTTCTCGGAACCCCTGAAGGCGCAGTAAACCCTCCTTGATACTTCGTCTATCGATATTCCAGCAGGGCCTTGTTAAGAAATATTTTTAAAAACTTTATTGTAGTCCTTATTACAAAATATGTATGACTCTGTGTGAATTAATGATTGTCGTCCTGGAAAATGATTGGAATTAAAGCAAAGTACTTCAAATCTAGACGAAAAAGGCTTTCCATGGGCACGAAGATAGATTAGGAAATAATACCCTCTAAATTTTTCATAATATTATTATAGAATATTTTTTGATTTTACGTGATTTTGATTTCCATAAAATAAATATTTTCTGAAGTTATTCTAAAGTCAGGTGTGCTTGTATAATAGCTAATGAACTTTACGAACATTTTTCATTTTGGACTATCGAACCCTCGGAAGAACGCCCTATTTCGTTTTCTGATGCACCATCCTTCGCAATATAGAACCTTATATCATTTTCAGAATAGAACTCCTTCAGATTTACGAAATTTCGGATGAATAAAACTCCGAATATCGATCATTTGGAGTATTCGTACGTTTGGACGTACAAACCAGAAACATAAGAAATATCGGCATAGAGTAGGTTTTAGTGAATGGTGTACTTCTTGGTTTGCCCATTGGACAGACGGGGCCCATTTCATAAAGGACTTACAACTGTTGTTGCTTTGCCATTGCAACTACCATGGAAACCTTGATTCTGATTCTGTTGAGCCCTGTTACCATGGTAGTTGCCTTAATGGCAAAGTTACAATAGTTGTAAGTCCTTAATGGAACGAGCCCCTGAATTTTTCATTTTTCCAATCAAAGATTTTGGGAGGAAGCTCTATATCCTAAATATCCTAATCACGTTGATGAGTGCAGAATGAAGGAAAGATCTCTCCATTAAAGCGATTAAGTACACAAGGTTTTAGGAACACCTTTTAGGGGCCTATACATAGTTCTACTTTGCTAAATTTGCTCAAATGAATAATATGAATAACAGAGTCAGACGACACAGCCCTCGATTTACACTTTTCTTTCTTACTTGTGACAAAACCCCTGCGTTCACCACAATTGGAACCATAATCTTCTCACCATTGTAGTTGAAGTTGACCTCTTCCCTATCGGACCCATCCTCTCTTGCCTTCAATATCTGATTTCCATTAAAATCTGTCCAGTATATCATCTCATCCACACTGTCATAGGCCACATCCCAAACAATAGAATGTATAGCAACAGTGAAAGAATACGTTACTGGATTCGCTATCCATATGCAAGATCCACCTTCATCAGCCACGAAGATTTTAACATCTAAATAAAACATTCAAATAAGAAATATAGACAAAATGCAGTATTATTTTGTGTATTTAGTCCAGCGAATAATGCATTAATTATTTACTTAAACAAGCTGGGGAAACTCTAATCCTGTTTACAGAACTGATCATTGTAACAACAATATGGACTTCGGGAAATAAAAAACTGGTTGGTGAGAGTGAAAGCCTGAAAGACACTTTTAACTCAAGGATTCAAATTATCTACATATTGTAAAATGGATACAAAAGGCACCCGAAGAAAGAAGGTCGGAGTTAGGATAACCTAAACGGAGCGAATTCACTTACCAAGGAGAGACCTAGTTGTCGTCTCTATTGCCGCAGTGGTAGAAACTAAAGTACTTGTCGTGGGTGCGGTAGTTGATGGTTTTTCGGGCGGAGAAGTCACTGGAGAGGTTGCAGACGTTGTTGGGTGTGTTGTTGAAGATGTCAGATCTGTTGATGAAGATGTCAAGAATATTGTTGATGATGTCGATGAAGTTGTTGGAGGTGTTTCTGGTGGTACTGGGGCAGATGTTGTCGATGCAGAAATCAAAGCTGTTGGAGATACTACTGGAGGTGATGTTGAAGATAAAGCTAGAGATGTTGTTCCAGATGATGTTCCATCTGTTGTCGGTGAAGCTGAAGTTAGAGTTCTTGGTGAAGTGGTGTCCGTTGTTGATGGAGTGATGTCAGGAGTTAAGTAATATACTGTTGACGATTCAGCAGTTGAGACCTGAGAATCAGACGTACTTTGCAGTGCTGTCGATGAAAATGTACCAGTTGTGTGTCCAGTTATGAGGTTTTCACAGTTGCGTTCAGTGAAATTAGCCGGACATTGACAAATATACCCAGACAATAATTCCAAGCAACTTCCTCCATTTTTACACGGATTTCTTGCACACTCTGATTGAAGACACAAAGATTAACATCAACAATAAAAGAGAATAATAGAGGTTTAGGTGAACATTGTAAATGTGAGGTGATAATGGAAGGATTGTGATGGGATCATGATTATCAGGAATAAAGTGCATGCCTTATGGAATGAATTAAAGGCCATCACAGACCACAATCATGACAATGTAAACTTCCCTAAACATGGAAATAGCAAACTGATGCAAATGTTAAGGAAAGGTTTATTGACAAGAAATATTTTACTGTCAATTTTGAATAATTATACTAAGAGATAAAGTAACGTTTATATATCTACATTCACATGCATTCATGAAAGGGGAAGGTGACCCCCCCCCCCTTACAGTACCATCCATAGCACTGAAGAAAACAAATCTGTTCAATAATAACGATAATCACGTACCAAATCCAAACCTTTTATGTGCTCAAGGCACTGATGAGGAAAAGAAAATGCTATTACATGAAGATGGAATTGACAGAGAATAAGAGAAAAAACTCATGACATGAAACGAAACTACTGGAAGGCAAATTTAAACAAATGGGGTTTTTAAAGCAATTTGTAAACAATCGACATTTGAAAATGTTACGAATCTGACGTGGCAATTGATTCCACAAGGAAGGTCCAGCATGTGCAAATGGCCGACCCACCCTTCCCCACGATTTCTTTGAAATAGCAAGCAAAGTAGAAACACTTATACTGATTAGACATGTTAGACGTCGAGGAGGATATGGCATCAACAAAATACGTTATACTCCGGGGCAAATCAATGGATAGAGTGAAAAACGAACTATACCTTGTGTTAGTTTACAGGCTGTATGTTGAAGTGTATTTCTTGGGAATGACATTGTAATGACGACACTGACAGCTGTAGGATAGATGAGAGTGCCGTTTGACAGGGTGACGGCGCTACATCGAGTCGTTGGGAAATGTATTCCTAGAAGGAAAAATAATTATATCGATGGAAGTAATTGTCATAGAGTGCAAGTATTTAACACTAAAAACTGTCACATTGGTCATGAGCATGAATCAAATTTAACCGTTTGGCCTACGATTTGACTCATACTATTATGCAAATAACTCACGTTAAAAGATAACAACAATTACACATCTATATACGACTATGGCAATCGTTATTGATTTTCTGACTTGAACATAATGTATGGAAATTGACTTGGTATTATATCATGTTTCTCAAAGTGCAGAAATGATGAACAGTACAAAAATTGATAAATTATAGATTTATAAGATTTTGCCTGTTACAAAGACCATAGTCAAGTATGCAATTTAGTCACTGAATAGCTTATATAATAGCTTATCTTATTTTATGCTATTCCGGATATAGATGTTTTTTGTCTACTCAAGTAAAATGTACAATGTTGCAATGCTTTGATAGTTTCTGTGATAATTATATTATTATCCTGGCTTTCTTTAGTGTGGTTGATAATAGTTTTCTTGTGAAATGCATTTATATTTCCTTTGTTCGATGTTCAGTAGTCTGTTTTGGCTGTTACTATTGTCATCTTCGATTATGTTGTAAATATTGTAAACATTTTCAGTTTGGCCCTTGGACCATTGTATCATGCGTCTATATTTTATACCGAAAAACTAAATGAATAAATGAATAAATGAATAAATAGATAATTGATTAAATAAAAATGTTTTCATTAACCTTCGATAGATTTGAAATACTACCTTTCACAAATGCCGTTAGACCGAATAAAAGAGCCAAACTTCGAAGTAAACAACCTTCCTAGAATTGAAAGATAATAAGACACTTGAAATGGATTCTCTTAAAGTTCATAAATTTATCTAATCTTATAATAGTATGCATGGGTGTTGATCCCAGGGGATCCCCCAATATTTCAGGTAGGGGGGTGGCCTATGTAATCACCACCCCCAATAATTTGAGGTCGAACATTACATTTTTAGCGATGAATCAGATTAATTATCATTATTAATATAGTCATAATATCAATAATAATTATGATTATTATCATGATGATTATCATAATTATTATACGGATTGTTATCTTATTTATGCATAATGAAAATTGATATTGTTTTGCTCATAATTTTCATACGTTTATTGCTGTTGAATGAAACAATTTATTGCGGAAGCTGTTACAAACACATGCATGGAGAGAGAAAAAAAAATCCAGGATGAAATAGAATAACATGTCCATGATTATGTTTTATACTTGACATTATCGTTTTGAAATTTGCTCCTTTCCGCAATCAACCGCATGTGGTGTGCCTCCTTTTTCTTTATTTTACCATCATTTGAAATATCACTTCATTTTTGTAAGTTTTCCTCATCCAAGTTAAATAAGAGAAGAAAATACAAATTAAATGAGAATTGAAATCTAAAAGAGTGTATAAAAGGGTTATAACCATGAAAGTTGATTAGAGTCCTCACAATGGTCCATTTTTCCCAAACAAGCAAGAACTGAAGTGTTAAAAAAACGTAAAATATGGAAGGCTGTTTGTTAAACCACATAACATGAATGAATCATATTACCATAAATGCACTCGGCTAGGAACATTAATCATTCATATGGTTCATGGATATGTTTAACCGTAATAAATGAGCAACTGATAAATAAAAGGTAATATACATGTATAATAAAGAACAAGAAATTTACTTTACCATTTTCCACAGAGAAAAATTCAAACAAACCAAGAATTCCCGAACTGTTATCATCCAAGTCGCAGAATGAAAAGAAAACAGGGTGACATTCTACAAACGTTTGTTCTCTTCAAGATACTGTAGCTTCATAATGTATCCTCGACTCGATTTCAATTTCCGAAAACAAATATGAGCTTGATATTTAACCAATGCTTATCATCTAATGTTTCTCTACATCTTAATTTACATTCCACCTCCCCCGTCTCTCTCTCTGCTTATAAATCTATCTTACATTTTTTGTTCTCTCTCCTCCTCGCCCAAAAGGACGCACACTCTCACTGCACACTCACCCACACTTCACACACCACCATTCTCTTCCTCTCTCTCTCTCTCTCTCGTGCTCTTTCTTGGGCATTTTTTGCTGTTCATTTTCCATGCCCGCCAGAGGCACCAACTGTTTAACATGTAAATAGTAATGTACAAAGTCAATCAATAAAATATTGTTCAAAACAGAAAGACAAATTGTTAAAACATTGGCCCCAATTTCTGATTTATTGGACAAAAAAGCGGTCCATTAAATCTCATTTTTTTATTTGGCAGAACTGAAGATATTGATTCAATGCTCGGTATGCTATGCATATATATATAATATGCGAACTGAGAATTTTCATGGCCATTACGATAAAACAATATGTATTGCATGGTTTGTAGATGTAATAGACCGTCGATAAAAGCATGAATAATTGATGGATACGTGCGGAGAGAAGGAACACTTATCAGTTGGCCTGACTTTTTCATTTGTTGATGGCAAATGCGACAAGTGGAGCATGTGACCCCATTGCACCAGTTATAAGCCAGTTCACGATAAGCTCATGATAAACTTTTCTCAAAGAACCTTTCCTATTTTAAATTACGATGAGAATTATCGATTTCAATTGAAGATGTTGCATAAGAATTCCAGACATAGCATCCTCTGGTATTCAAATTCAATGAAAGAGAGGCCATGGTAACTAAAAAATGCATCGGCGATCAACTTTGGAAATTGTTTGAGGTTTTGTCCGCTTTTGGCACATTGACTATTATTTGGGCTACACTGTCAAATACCAATGATTACAAATACTAAGTTATTCTTCAGTGGATGTGAAGAAAAGAATGTTTTATTAAAAAGGAATATATTACTAATCATCATCTCATGAGTCTTATGTCAGTGAATTTGAAAAGCATCTTGATGGTTTTATCTCACATGACATTTTACTGTCTATGCACAGTTTACAACTGTGAACTAGCTTATTATATCGACAAGAAATAATGCGAAGATGATAGACAAATGGGGGTATTTGGAGAGTGTGAGGGAGAGGGGCAGATAGAGAGAGTGCGAGAGAGGGGGGGGGGGGTCACGCATTGCTGGTTTAGATGGCTGTTCACGGCGGTTTGTCAATAAGTTCGGAGTTCCTTTCTGCGCATGATAAGAAGATGGTCATTTGATCTTTCCCCTTTCTTTCATGGCATGGGATTAAATATTCAATTAGATAAGCATCAACTTTGATGTCTTGATTACTTATATACCGTATTCCTTTTCAATGTGTTTTCATTTATTTAGATCCACTGGAAAGCAACGATGCATTCAGTAACAGCGTCAGGTATTTAAAAGTTGTCCAAGTACATTTTAATAGCAACATGCGAATGCATTCAAAGTAGAAATGCAACAAATACCTTCATAAAACGTTCATTGATATGATATTCTAATCACCTGGTCTATGCGATTTGTGAAACTTGCCTATCCTAATGGAAGAAATGAAAGGTCAATTATAAAATATTGCCAATGAGGTAACTCCGAAATGGTGTATTCGCATTCAGCAGGCTTGTCATTAATTTCTTTTGTCATATGGACCTTTATCACCCAATGAAAACGGCCAAACCATGGAAGTAAAAAGGATGGAGTGACAATCGATGCAAATTAATTCATATAGCTTCCACTTTCTAAAGAAGAACACAATAATACACAGGTGCACAGAAGTCTTAGGTGGTGAGCTGTGATGCCGCCAGTTACATGAAAAGTGGATTTTGTTGAAAAGCATTTATGATTTGGAATATTTTCAATTTCATTTGATCAGAAAACGTGGATATTAAACACCTGACGAAATATGTGTCAAATCCTTATAGTGCCCTGAAATTGGTGGAAATTTTGCACAACAGTTTCGAAATGTGAAAAACCCTCAGAATTCAACAATTTTAAAATATAAATTTTGGTAAGTTAATTCCACACAACTCTACATTACAAAAAATGAAGATTGATTTTTCGGAATAGATCTACATGTATTTATGGTGTGACATGTCACAGTTGCGGCTACATCCGGCCAGTCGAGTAATTTTAAATTATATTTAAAAGAAATATTATTTCATATTATCCGACAGCGAAAAGTAATTATCCATACAATAACATATTCCCTTTTGTAACTGGACACAGTCTGTAGTTATTAGGCAAGAATATTTATTTTTTCAAAATCGGCAAGAAAAAAAAAATCAATTTTTACCTCCATGGCCGAACTGTGTAAGAAAGATATTTAAGTGCGCCATTCTTATCTGACGAGGTGTGATTGTCCATAAACACCGTGTTCACACAGTGCCTCGGCTCGGGGGTTCGACACGCGAGCCGTGCTCAACACGGCAATTTTATGCTGTGTAAACGCGATCAGTGCGATCCGCCAGCCGTGTCGAAAACGGCTTTTTGATCACCGTGTTTGCACAGTGACTCGGCTCGGGGGTTTGACACGCGAGCCGCGTTCAACACGGCAATTTTATGCTGTGTAAACGCGATCAATGGGATCCGCGAGCCGTGTCGAACACGGCTTTTTTGATTCGCCAAAATCGTAGGTTTCACCCGCGAGCCGAGTCAGACTCGACTATTTTTTCGTGTGTAAACAGAAAGCTGTGTCGAACCCGCATGACTTAGGTCAAACACGGCATATCTGCGCCCCTGCCTTCGCTCGGTTTTTATAGGTAATAAATCTATTATACCATTCACCACAAGAAAGGATCACCAGTCGTTCTTGAAGGCGCCCTGTTTTGACTCTCAGAATGATGGTAACAACCAGGGACAAAACACATCACCATTTTTGCCAATACAAATGTGTATAGACAATCGTGCAGCTGCGGCTCAGTTTAAAACCAGCCGGTTCGTTGTCACAACATCGTGACTTCACGGTACTATATTAAATTAGATCAGATTAAAGAGACAAATGGCCTTTTCACACGTGAATCTTGAATCATCATTGTAATGATGATTGCTATTGTAATCGTGACTGTGATTAACGTTCGTGATTCTAATCATGTTCTAGTTTGGTTTCACACGTGCTAAATATTCGTCATTAGCCTTATTTTTCACTGGAATCATCATTCAAATTACGATTTTTTTAACCGTGTGAAAGGGCGGATAGATGTAGCTTGCATGTATGATTATATGTGAATCGACTTGTAACGGCATTGTTTCATCTATTGGTAATTTCATTTCAGTCTCCTTACTTCACACAAACAAAAGCAAACAACATTTTTTGTTATATTTGTAATAAATTTGTTTAATAATTGTTTTACTCTTGGGAGAGTGCGGTCACCGACACCTCAAAAACAAATAACACTTTCGTCCTCAAATTAACAACACCTCGAAAACATAATGCAACAACTGGCATCTAACTCAGGTTGCATGCTGATTTGAATTACTAAGACTATACTAGTACTCATCATGATTACACATTCTAAAGAGCATTGCTCTCGTATATAACATGTATAATGGTTGCATATTCATGAAACATCAATATTATTTTGACATCTTAGTGGTCGTATGTCAGTTACACTGAAATGAACGATGCATTTTCTTAATAATTAGAATTATGAAACGATAATCAAAATATTGAATTATCGAATCTTAGAAATTGAGTTATCATTCAACTTGATAACTGTAAGATTTTGCTTGCGTACTGCAAGCAAAACCATGGACCTTGAGATAGGCGAAAACAGAACTAAACCAAATAAGGAAAATTCTCTGAAATTCCTATCCGACCCCATTAAGGCGATCGAGCAAACAAAGAAAATAGCTCCAAGGTCATCCTACGTTTTTACTAATCCTTTCCGACTTTTGTACAGAAATAAATTGTTTGACCCCCTAAAATATGGTTTTATAAATCTCTGCGATAAAAGAATTCTTGGGGGAAAAAAATATGCTACTGCCCTGTATGGTGTGATGACCGCGAATGAAAGCTAACCCGAAATCTCCCTTCCACCTAACATAGCAACAATAGCATGTTGCGTAATCACATGCAATTCAACATTCCCCCTCAAATGAGATAACAATTCTCTTTCTATACAATGCTAAGAGAATTTTACATTCCATAGGCTACAGAACCCTTGCATTTTTTTATGTTGTAAAGGTTCTGCCAGTTGTCAGTAGTGGGTTTTCGCCCAGCGTCGTACGACGCTATCTACGACGTAGAACGATCTCTTTGTTTGTGCGTCCGTCGCGCTCAACTCTCGCTTGTAAGCAGTTTCGCAAATCGCTGAACGCGGCCGGATCGACCGGCTGGCATGGTTGGCATGTAATGTTGACACGCCAACATGTGCATTGTATATGTTCCTACTATGTGCACACAACTGGCAGTGCCATGTGTCTTGCAGTCGCGTCGTCGACCGAGCCATGCAACGGCTTTTCAATCATATTTCAATAATCATACTCGTTTAAACTTCTACTGTAACATTTTGAAATTATACTTAGCTTGATTTTAGTATAATTGAAATGGTACTCACCGAAAAACTCGCATTCGAGTCCATGTTTTGAAGCTTTCAGCTATCAGTGTAGTCAGAGTAGAGTACAACATGTGCATGCACGCGATGGGCGAATGTGTTTACATCGATCGGCTCAGCTTGCTCGCTCTACAAGCGATCTGATTGGCTGTTGACGGCTGTTGACAAATCCTACGTTCTAATGCGGACGCCCGCTAATTTGCGGAAGAACCGTCCGTGATTTGAGCTCAAGAACGCTCGGGCCTCTGTTTCCATGAAAGTTGGCGATTTTTGCACACGTACGTTCTACGTCGTACGACGCTGGGCGAAAACCCACTAGTCAGCCATGTACAACAGACGAGGACCCTGTCAAATTTAAGTTTCAGTTGATCGCAACTGGACTGTGATCGATAAAAATTGTTCTCAGTTAGTACTGTCAGATTAAACTTACACTTAAACATTTGTCTTCAGTCCAACCCTTACGTAAAATGTATTTGAAACAGATGAAAAATTACACTCTCCAAGAAATATACAATAGAAACAGAATGTTCGAATTTTTGGCTCCCCATTAAACCTGACTTCAGAGTACGTGTTGAGCACGGCTCTCGTGTCGACCCCCCCCCCCCCCCACCGAGTCGAGTCACTGTGTAAACGCGATGAATGAAACAAAAGGCCGGCTCGCGGATCCCACTGATCTCGTTTACACAACATAAAATTGCCGTGTTAAGCACGGCTCGCATGTCGAACCTCCGAGCCGAGTCACTGTGTAAACACGGTGTTAGAGATTCATTTTTTTATTCCTGAGAATCTTTTTTTATTTATTTTTTTTATAATTCTGTTTTTATTATACTTATTCCTGAGAATCTAGTAACAAGGTATTCCTTTAACCTGTAAAAAAACTACATGTACAATTCTTTGAATCCAGTTTGCATTGATTACAGTTGTGCTCAAAAGTATTCATACCCCTAAGAAAATATGTTTTTGTTTGCATTTTTCATAAAAATGAAAGCTGAACTAGGATAACTTGCATAGTAGTTAAATACTACATTATCTACAAAAGCATGCTGATATTATTTTCATCTCATTCGCATAATAATAGAGATGACTTTTCTGATTTTTCCGATGTTTAAAAGTATTCACATCCTTGTCTTTCTCAAGTATAGACACCTTATTTTTCATAATTCAAATATTTCACTACCCCCATATGGTTTCAAGCTGGACCCTATAATGTCAAGCATGAATACAAAATAATTCAAGCCATGTTGCATGGTATCCAGGAAAAGGAAGTTCCTGAGATGTCAGATATATTTCCTCTTCTGGGGTTTATCCAGATGCGCTGCCATGTTGATGAATTTGATTTCAAATCAATTCAATTCAAGATTGGAGAAGGGGGGGGGGGCATTTCGCATTTTTAAAATGAAATGCTGAGAAAGTCAAAGTCTTTGAATTCCAGAAATATCAGTGATTCTAAAAATTGAGAATCAGTGGCAAGATCTTTAATTAACAGTTCATCGGAATCGACTTAAACTTCTTCATTGTCAAGCGAAAGGAACTTAGTGACGACATGAGATCGCGAATAGTGAATGCTCACATGGCTTGGGTTATATACAAGGCAATATCCAAGCGTTTTGGGGTTCATGTGGCTACTGTTCAGAGCATCATCAGAAAGTTCAAGACTTTCAACAAAGTGGAGAACCATAAAAGACCCCAACGGAATTTCAAAGTCTCGGCAAGCATGGCAAGGCAAGCAAGATGTTTAGTTCGGGCTGCTGCTGTCAACCCCAGAATCACCACAAAGTAGATGCTGGAAGATCTCAATGGCCGAAGGACCAATATCTCCAGGCAAACCTTCCAGAGGACCTTGAATAAGGCAGGATTGATGGACGACGGCCACGGAAGACTCCAGTCCAAAAACCCAACTACAGAAGATCACATTTGGACTTTGCCAGAAGACATCTGGGAAAGGATGAAACAATTTGGAGATATATTATTTGGTCTGATGAAATGAAGATGGAGCTGTTCGGACACAGACATGACAGATGTCGCCTACGTCTGAATGAAGAAAGGGGAAGCCTTTCTCCCAACATGCCCAAAGAACACAGTGCCCACAGAAAAACATGGTGAAGGGAGCATAATGCTTTGGGCCTGTTTTTCATGAAGTGGGATATGGAATCGTGTTAAGGTGAGTTTACAACATTATCAAAGCATTAATTCTTAACTATGAATTTGTAATTTTTGTTTTACAAGTAGTGAAATGATTTTATTGAATAAGAATAATACAGATTTTATTATTTTTAAGTATACACCAAAATTGGAGTCAAAAGAATTAGAAATTCTCATTTTATGTAAATTACATGTATGACATTGCTGGTTAAGTAATATATGTAACTCACATGCCAATTACCTTTTTTGGAGACCTTTAAGCCATGTTGAAGTAAAATTAAAACGTCTTTCTTTCTTTTAATAGGTCAATGGCCTCATGAAGAAGGAGCAAAACCTCGAAATCCTGCAAGAGAACGTGAAAGAGTGTGCTGAAACACTTCAACTTGGCCCCGATTGGATCTTCCAACAGGACAGCGATCCAAAGCACACTGTCAAGAAGGTCAACATAATTATGGTTTCAGGAGCATGCAGTCAACGTACTGGAGTGGCCGAGCCAAAGTCCTGACTTGAACCCAATCGAAAACCTTTCAAAAGGGGTCAAGGGGAAGGTCAACGCAACGAAGCCCAGCAACCTGAAGGATTTGGGGAGGATTGCAAAGGAGGAATGGGCCAAAATCCCAGTCGAGACATGCAAGAACTTAGTAACAAACTGGACCCTTAGGAGACGTCTGGAGGCAGTCATTGCCAATAAAGGTCATTCAATTGATAATACTTTTGGACATCAGAAAATCCAGGAAATTTATTTATCTTTTGATATGCAAATGAGGTGAAAATAAAAATAGCATGCTTTTGGACATGATACCTAAATGTTTTTGATTGATTTGAAACTGACTCCAATTCTACTCTTATTTTTATTAAAAATGCAAAAAACTAATTTTCCAAAGGGTATGAATACTTCTGTGCACAGCTGTAGCTTTTACCTTCTGACAAGCGTTTGTTTAAATGGTATGCATATATTTTGAACATGCTAGTAAATGGGTCTATTAAAAATGGATAGGCAGGAGAATGCAGTCAGTGTTCCAAATACCACTGCCCTCATTGATGCTTATACAAAGAGTGGCGAATCCAAGAAAGAGGGTGGGGTGGCAATTTTTTTTTTCAAATAGGTCTAAATTATACATGTACTTCGTAGCACAATAATTCCCAATTTGTAAAGTAGAATTTAATGTATCCACATTTGTTATCCTTATTTTAACATTTACATATATCACATTTAAATGGGGAAGTTCGCCCTTGCAATAACTTGCCTTTAACTGACAAGAAGTTTCTATAACTGGAGTTCCAACGGGCAACAAATTCATTCAAGCACAGGCAGCTGTTTATTTCTCAAGAAGAGCAAAAGAAAGTGCGGCAGTTAGTAACTTTTTGATGTCCTCCGTTCGAAACCGCTAGTTTCATGGGAAAATCCGAGGAGGGAATTTGGAAAATATTAATTTGTATCAATATCCCATCTTTTATATCAATAAACAAACTGGAGTTTGAACGCAGGACAAGACTCAATACCTAATCAATATTGCGCCGAGAAATATGGCCAGACTGTATCTAGTAACCTTTAATTAGTGAAAGAAAAGTAAAAATTTAACCTTTACTGATACCAGATTTGGACATTTTCCTATCGTATGTGACGAATAAAAAGATAAAATGCGGTCGTTAGAATATCGTTGTTCATTATTGTATACAGTATGTCAGATGAGGGCCCGTACTGCCCAATCTAGTAAATTTATGTCATATTTAGGATATGTTGCATAATTTTTCGCAATTTTTCGAATTATGTACTTCACATAATAACGAGACCAAGATGCAGCGAATTCCTGGACTCTATATGTGATATATGAGGGAGCTGCTCGCATAAGACGCCAAACAAATAAAGAAAAAAAATTAACGCTTGACTGATTTTTATTAAACCTTCACCGATATTTTTCTTCATTTTTCTGCTTTTATCGAACCAATTTATCGTCGTGTTGAACTTACCCCCTTTAAATCTAATGAAATGTTAAAACCCCCTTTTTTATTCTATAGAAAATAAAAAAGTATTCTATCTCAGGATAATTTGACTACTAGAAACATAGAACATGCATACGTGTAAATGTATGCTTTATATCATGTAGGACAGTCAACAGTTGCGGAATGAGCTGAAAGCATTGAGGGACAGAACATGACTCATGGCCAGTGGCGGACCGTGACCCGGAGGAGACAAAGCATTGGAGGGGCACAGCATTGTTCACAAACAATACAGTGCCCCTCTCCGCTCCGGGTCACGGTCCGCCACTGCTCATGGCACTTGGAAGTAGGGGTGCTGGGGGTTCTGAAGCACCCCCTAGATTTTCCCAGGGGTGTTGCGTGCACCAAAACAGCCTTCACTTTGTAGTAAAATCCTTTTTTCTTTTTTTTTTTTGCTAGTCAAATTTACTTCAGCACCCCTGCCAAAAAATCGTTCTAAGGACCCTGAAATGATTTGTAGGGGGAAATTTCTAAAAAGTTGCGAACGGCAAATATTTTTACCTTTTTATTTAGATAATCTAATATTGTGATAGATTGTGACATAATATTAAGAAAGTAGTATCATATTCTCGCCTTTCCATTTTCTTTTTTCCATTTCTTTTTCTCCCTTTTTCGATATATTTTAACATGGTCGGGAAAGTTCTGTGGATCAAATGCTCCAAAACTCCCAATGTATACACTAAATGTGTCAGATGTAGAGATACAAATGTCAATAACATCGTCAGAATTTAAAGTAGTGGTCACACCGCCAGAAGTTTGCAGGAGTGGTCCTTGAACGGTAGGGAGAGCGGTTGGAATTTCGACAACGCTCGTCACCGCGCGCAAAATGAAAAAAAATCGAAAACACGGGCGTTGCCTTACCGGTGCATCGCTGAAGCCGGCGTTGCTTTAGCTTTGGTTTAAACGGTAGCGAGCGTCGGGTAAGCGGTGACACCTCCATACCAACGCCAAACCAAACTTCATCACTGCAAATGGATCGCTGCTTCAACGCCTGACACCGTTCCAGCAATTCTGTGAACACTCGTAAAACGCATACAACCGCTCTACCAAAGTTTGTGCAACGTTTAATCACCGCAGTGGTGGTCCAGCTTTCAAGATTTCTACGTAGACCTAGCGGATCCAAGCGTCCACGAACTTGCGTCTAGCGGTGCCAAACTTTGACTGGGCGTTGTTGGAGCGGGGATGAACTTTGCGGGAGCGGAATATTGCCCGCTCCTCACCGCTCGCAATATTTTGTGCAGCTCAAAATTTTCTGAGCGGTAGGAGCGTATACGGCGTTGCCTTAACGGTGGCCAACTTCTGTAAAACGGTGGTGAACGGTAACGAGCGGTGATAATGTTTTTTCACCGCTCCAGCAAATTTCTGGCGGTGTGACCACTTTTTTAAAAATGCATCAGTAGTCCAAGACAATCCCACATAATCAAATGACGAGTGCGAAGAAAAAAATTTAATATGAAACAGTTGTCATGGTTGTGGTGTTACAAAATTTCCTCTACTTATAGAGCTGGCAGAAGGCGTGGAGCAATCTTTACTAAATGTCCTTACCCTTTTTTTTTTTAGTTTGAGTAACACTTGCAAATGCGCTACCCAGTAACTGAAAATGCTTCCCGTCTATTTTTCTTACTCACTCTATGCAGCTGTTTGATTAGAACGTTGATATATAAAATAAGTTTGCACATCAGACAAATAAGATTTGACACGGATTGCTGTTTAAAAATAAGGAGCGCTCTATATGGGGGCGATATATCTTTACGTATAACTTTATCCATATAATATTAATTCCTCCCAGTGTTATATGAATGGCTCTGATTCCACTAATGTAGTAGCGCCACCACTTCGGTATTCAGATATCAGAGGCTTTTATTGTACCGTATCGTCTGGTTCAGGTCACATGCCAGTTAGCATAATGACGAAGAATGATAATCTACAAAAGATTAATTACGATATTAATTCGTAGCTTGAGCCGACGTGCATTACCTGAATAGAATAACATATTATAGTTGTATAGGACCCTATAATTTACGTGCAAGGTAAGGTATATTAATTTTATGATAGGCTGATTTTAAAGGGCTACTCCTTATTTCATTATAAAATCGCATATACATTGTATTCAAAATTTTGGTCACAAGAAGTAATCTCTTCATAAAACTATACTATATTACACGTATTACATTCGATACACCATGCATGTGAAAAAAATAAGCACTTCCAATGACAATAATGCACATAACGATAGTGATGATTCTACTGAAGATTATTATAAAAAGTAATTGTTATTATTGTCCTTATTCTTTTCAACAATAATAATGATGATGATAATAATATGCATGTAGCGCGCATAAAACGTTTCTAAGCGCTACTTATTATTACCCCGACTTCTGCTTACTGTTACCAACACACACCCGGGTCGAGTGTAAATAGCTAAAATAGATAAATCCTTTGCCAAAGAACTTAAGTATCGAGGCAGCAATCGAACCAAGAACCTTGTATACTATTATCCGGAGACCTATTCACTAGACCACGACGCCTATACTATTGTAATCAATGATAGAGTATATAATGCTCTCGGTCGACTGGAGAAATAAAGTGATCCATGATACTGCTTTTCATTAATCTTCAGTCTCGTTCTCACTTCCTTCATCATTCTCCTGGGCACTGCTAGTTTCACCATCTGGTTTAAGATAATAATAGAAATACTATATAAGACACTGCATTTTCTAACTTTCAAACTATACTTCAATATGTGAGATGATAGCAAAACCGTCCCATCCATTCCCTCACTGCCTTATGACCTTACAATAATCTTCATGAGACAAACTGTGTTACAACGATTAGACGCGTCTTGCATAAAGACTACATTTCTCAATTTGACCCTAAAAGGACTGGGGGCCATGATGGCCTCCCCTCGACGCTTCGTGCGATATTTCCGAAACGCAAAAAGATAGCGCCTCACAGTTTCATGCCTTTTTTGAAGTCTCGCGGAACTTTTGAGACCGAATTCGCGACATATACCGTGTTAACACTTGATCGGCTTTTGGTTCAGAACCAAAAGCCGATGCTGCATCGGCTCGTGGTTCAGAACCGCGAGCCGATGCAAAAGCCGATTAAGTGTAAACACGGTAATATTGGTATAGCATCACGACGCCACGTGACTTTTTACGAGACAATATCATGCCGAAAATGGCTTATTTTTATATTTTGTGTACAAAGTCTATGGGAGATGAAATTCATAAAAGGGCATGGGCGGAAATCCCATGGGGGACAGGGGGGACGCGTCCCCCTACCCAAAATAGTAGGGGGTGGACACAATATCAAATGTCCCCCTACTATTTTTGGTATTTTATGATGGAAAGATATACATCATTCAAAATCGAAATAAAACATGTATTTTGGACGAGATTACCTTACTTTTTGGGTGATAACCTTTTTGGGAAGAGATTTCCGCCCTTGTAAAAGGGTGATTATTTTTCAGTCTAATGAGTCTGCTTAATCAATTTAGGGTTTAGTTTAGTTGTTAAATGGTCTGTTATAAAAAAAATTAAAAAAAACCAAAAGATGAAAAAACAAAGAAATACATAAGAAATTCTAAAAACAAAGAAATGCATGAGGAAAAATTTGGCTTTCGCAACTTTTTGTGTGAAAACCTTTTAATTAGATTACAAAGATGACATCTGAGAAAAAATAACAACATTTGAAGTGAGATTGGGTGTTAAATTTGCAAATAATATTTTTCACGAATAAATTTGCATATTTTATTCATAATATATAAGAAATAATTATTGTCAGATTTTTTTTTATACTGGCTTGTAGTTTATGTGGTTTATGCGCAAACGGCGGCCGAGATCAGAAGGGGGGGGGGGGGGACATCATGTCGCCCTCCAGTCATCAATACATCTCAAATAGCCAGTCCTTTTAGTGTTAAGTTATATATACCTTTCTTATATTTTTTCTATGCTTTAATGACCAGTGACGTATTGAATATCAGCAAACCTAATAATTCAATGATAATGTCGATATTATAACTTACTAATAATTGGTACTGAATGCGTAGTTGTTAAATGCTTATGTGTTGTTGAAGGAGTGGTCATAGTAGTTGTTTCGGGACTTTCCGGCGTAGTTGACTGGATGATTGTTTCTCGTGTTGTTGGTCCTGTGGTTGCTTCGGAACTCCCGTGTATTGTTGACCCGGTGGTTGCTTCTGGACTGCCGTGTATTATTGACCGGGATATTCCTTCGGGACTTTTGCGCGTTGTCATTGTTGACCCGGTTATTGCTTCGGAACTATCGTGTATTGTTGACAAGGATATTGCTTTGGAAGTGTTGTGCCTAGTTGATCGGGTAGTCGCATCGGGAATACTGTGTGTTGTTAACTGTGTTGTTGTTTTGAGATGACTGTGTGTGGTTGTATCCATGGTAGTTTTATGGATAAGCGATGTTACTGTCTTATAAAGGGTTGTGTAATCTGACGTAGGCTTTGAGTATCTTTGAGACTGAGGTGTAGTTTCTGATTTACTTTGACTTTCTAACGTTATTGACTTAGCAATGGTAGTTGTGTGACTAAAAGATGTTGTAAAATGGCCACTTGCAGCTCTCTCATTTTGTGTCGTTGATAAAACGGTTGTTACGTGACTAAGAAACGTAGTAGTCTGGGTATCTAAGCTCGTATCTAAGCTTCCGCTCAGAAGCTGTGATGTTCCTGATGCTGTAATCATGATGAACATATTATATGATTATTTCAGTATAATTACATTCACTTTTCTGGCCACGGGGTGCTGATTGTTTGCCTCCAGTTTTTTTTTAAGTCTACAGATATTTGGAAATATTAAGAATAGGCCTAAAATGAAAATATAGTTAAATTCAGTGACATCATAATTATCAACAACACTTTCTCCGTAAATAGGATTGTGCCATATTCGTTATTAGTTCAAGAAGAGTAAATTATTTAAATATTTCTTTCATAAAGAGTACATACACACGTACATATACACACATACAGACAGACAGACACCCTCATTCACATGATATTTATACAAGTACATACATACCCGATTTCGTTGGATTAGTGACGGGTGTATAATGGCAGTTTCTCTGAGTGAAGCCTGCCGGACAGTTACACCGGTATCCAGACAGTAATTCCACACATGTCCCTCCGTGTAGACAAGGACTATTGGCGCATGCTATTGACAACATAACAAGGAAATGATACAAAACATCAATGTCTCTAATTTTCATCTTTCTGACCAGATACTTCTTAAACAGTTTAGTTTGGAAATATGTAGATCAAGTAAATCAAAGAACCAGGTCCGGCAACTTATTAGGTTAGCCGGCAGGTTCAATTTAATTGCATGTATATAAATCATCTTTATTTCATAATCAAATAGAGAGGGTACAATAAACCCAGGTCCATGAAGATGGAACAAACTCCCCTTCACTGGCAATAGGCAGGGTGATAATACATGTATATAATATATCGTTGAACAGGTACAATTCATTAGTTACAATGCATAAAACTTAAATTACATTACATAAGAAAGCAGAATATTAAGATATACTTGACTAAATGGAATTAAGTATAGTATGTGGAAAGAGACAAGCATGTCATGTGAAAAAGAAAGGTGACTGTTTAAACGAAAGAGAGATGGAGAGAGGGGTCAGATAGTAGGAAAATACAAAAGAGAAACCATCACTTTGTGAAGGAGATATATACATTCATAATACATGTAAGCGTCGTATTTGTAGCACAGATAATTGCTTTAATCAGATATTGTCTGAATGATTCACAGTTATGTATGTTATTATTAAACGGTAAGTATGTTAGTATACATGTATAATTGTATAGTTCGAGTTTCATAATTGTTTCATCAACATCTCAATATAGATTATAATTTACAGAACAAAATATCTATATCTTGAGAAATAAATTAAGTAGAGATACTTATCTTTATTAGCAGGCAGTCTAAATTTACATTACAAGAGCATACATAAATCGCAGTACATTATATATTACAATCACAATACATTGATTATCATATTACTGTTCGATACAGTCGCTGGGTGAGGTCTAAAACGTTTATGGACTACAGGCTTTTATTTTCAGCCTTCTTCAACTCTTATTCAAAGGTCAAGTCCAACTCAGAAAAATGTTGAATTGAATCAATAGAGAAATATCAGACAAGCATAACGCTGAAAATATAATTAAAATCGGATGAAAAAATAAGAAAGTTATGACATTTTAAAGTTTCGCTTATTTTTTACAAAGCAGTTATATGCACAATTTAGTTACATGCAAATGAGAGAATCGATGACGTCCCTCACTCACTATTTATTTTGTTTTTTATTGTTCGAATTATATATCATTTCAATTTTTGTAGATTTGACAATAAGGACCAACTTGACTGAACCATAAAATGTTAACATGGTTAAGCAATGGCAATTCAACATGTTCAGGGAGAAATAAAACTTTGTTTCACAGGACAATGAGGAGAAAATGATAATATTTCATATTACATATAATAAAATACAAAAGAAATAGTGAGTGAGTGCTGTCATACCGACCGTGAGGTGCATATATCTGTTTTGTGAAATTAAGTGAAAATTTAAAATGTTATAACTTTCTTATTTTACATCCGATTTGGATGAAATTTTCAGTGTTATGCTTGTTGGACTTTTATCTTTTTTATTCAAATAAATGGAGATGGAGTGGACTTGTCCTTCAAGATGATTGTATTCCTTTAAAAAAACAAATTACGTCATTTATTCATTTTGACTAACCCCCCCCCCCCCCCTCTTCCAATTTCTAGGATGATTGACTCTCAAATGTTTTATTGTCTACATTGTATATAAATTTAACCATGGGATTTTTTACTTAAAAAAGAAACCAAACTGAAATGAAATAAGACAATTCGATTAGCTTGTATGATTCTTTACCATATGATTACCACGCCCTACCAGAGAATGCGGCGAGTATACACGTAAAGTAACTTTACTTACCAAATACAAGTTTACATACAGTATGAACTACCGGGCTTCTCAGAGGTGATGTGAACGGCGTAAACACTTTTACTGCTTTTTGGTTGATGATTGTTCCGTTTGACATTGTAATTGGTTTGCACTCAGGTATTGAAAAGTATTTACCTAAAGTGCGATGAAAAACATGAAAGTCAAGTAACTGATCAACCTACGATCATATTTGATGTAGAATGAATGCGTTTGTAGTGAATGCAAGAATTATAAATCAACCAAGAATTCAAACGATAAAGTTACTATGTTACCTGGTAGGAAATTGATGTATAAATATTGATATGAAAACTTTCAAGATTTTTAGGTACTCGACCATTGGGTTCTTATTACTGCTCAGACTGCCAAGAAAATAACAGTTCACTGCTGATTTAATTAAGAAAAAAAGAGAAACAGAAGAGAGACGCCTTAAGATTGTCACCGAGGGATCTGATATTGAGGGTAGATGCCTATAGCCATGCCAACGAAGGGGCTGTTACATAATTCATCGACTGAGAATCGAATCAAGGTCACCAGACTGCGATACCACCACAATTCCAACGGAAATGTTACATCTCATCTTGACCATGCTGACTTAGTAATCTACCCTTCTGTCTATCTCCCTCCAACACTACCACCATCCCCCCTCTCTCTCTCTCTTTCTTTCTCTCTCACACACCCCGCCCCCTCCCTCTCGCATACGCAAATTCTCACACACCCTTAAAGGGATGGTCCGGGCTGAAAATATTTGTATATAAATAAACAGAGTAAAATTCACAAAGCAAAATGCTGAAAATATCAAAATCGGATAAGAAATAACGAAGTTATTGAATTTTAAACTTAATCAATATTTTGTGAAAACAGTTATATGCACATCGTCATGAATATTCATTAGGTGGGCTGATGATGTCACATCCCCACTTTCCTTTTTATTGTTATTACATGAAATCATAGATGTTTCATTTTTTCATACATGTGTAAATGATAAGTCTCCATTATAACGAAATAAGTTGCGGCAATAAATAACTAATGCACTTAAACAATTGTCAATTCACTTGTTTTAGTTCTTATTATAAAATTTTTGAATAAACCTAATTGCATATAATAAAATACAAAAGAACAAAATGGGATATGGCATCATCGGCCCACCTAATGAATTTTCATAAAGACATGCCTAGAACTGACCGGAATAATGCAAATCTTTAAAATTCAATTACTTTGTTATTTGTTTTCCGATTTTGATCAAATTTTCAGCATTTTGCTTTGTTAATTTTACTCTATTTATTGAGATATAAGTATCCCCAGCGCGGACAATCCCTTTAAGGATGTTCCACTGTTAAAATGAAATTCATGTCATTTTCACGATTTTTTCAGAGTTACTTTAGCACCTAAATATTCCAAATATGCAAAAATTATTATAGGTTTATGCGCTTGATTTTATGCTATCGAGTTTTGAAGTTCACCCATTTGAAAGGTCTTGAGAAATACGTAATAATATATATTACATTTTAGGCCCCACTGGATCACAATGTTGAGTTTATTCCACTGTTACTCAGTTAAAATCCATCTAAATTGCACAAAATTTAATATTATAGGTCAGAATTATATACTGTAGATAAATATTTCACTCATATTGCTATTCGTTTGCTCTTTAAAGAGGAGCAGCACCTTCAATTTTGAAAATCAGGTGTGAAAGACGACAAAAACATCTATAAAAAACAAAATCGAAATTTATATTTAAAAATTAAGAAATGCAATAAATGCTGCACTTTATTAAAAACCCATGTCATTTTCATAAAATTTTGCATGGTTGTAGAAAGGTATACCAAAGAGTGGTGAACATCAAAAATTGGGGGTTCATGTGCTTGTTTTCAACCCATCGGCACTTTTGTTGGAGCAAATGTGCTTTTAAAAACAAAACACGCGCCAAAATGGCTTGTATCTACAGTAAGAAAAATTTTACACCACCAGTGGCGTACCTAGGATTTTCCACAGGGGGGGGGGGGGGGGAATTCGTACGCAAAAAAATTTGAGAAGCAAAAAAAAAAGGTCTTCAACCACAAATAAAGGATTTCGTACCAGAAAAAAAAACTGACAAGAAAAAAAAAAAAAAAAAAAAAAGGTCTTCAAGTTAATAGGAGGGGCCACTTGTGGCTCGTCAGGGATCAGTTGTGACTCGTCAGGGGGAGCAGTCTGCCCCCCCCCATAGGTACGCTAGTGTACACCACTATCCCATTTAATTTAACTCGAGGTAATATTTGTCGTACTTCGCAAAGAGTAAAGTATTCTGAAGGAGTAGAGGCGTTTAAAACCATATATTAATTTTCATCTAATCAGCTGATCCTGTAGCTAATTACTCACCTGTTCACTTCTTGTGACGTCAGAGCGCGTGGCGTAAAATATGCTCAGATAGGGATGCGCACAAACATAACTAAGGAATGTCCTATCCCTATCTACGGCAAGCTCTCATTCCAAGCCCCTATCTCAGGACAGACAACCCCCCCCCCCCCCTCTTCATCTCAGGTAAGCTGTCATTACAATAGAGGTTCCCTGATGTCATGATGGAGGACAAAACAATAGCAAAACCATGAAAACAACGACTTTTCAAAGTCTGATGCACAGGTTTTTATTGTTTGTCCTCCAATAAGGCTTCTTGTGGGAACCCTCTATACCTTAAGAACGATTTTTAAATTTCTTAGGAGTCCAAAGAGAGAGAGAGAAAAAAAACCTCGTCCTTTTTAAAGAAATCTCCGGGTGAAAATTCAAATACATCCCTTTTTTTACAATTCGCGGGCCGGACTTGTCCCGCGAAAAAGTACCCCTTTACCGGACATTTTGGGAACACGCATGCGGTCCCTCCGACCCCGGAGGGGGGGGGGACCTGTAGAATATCTCTGTAATAAAACTCTCTTTTGTTGATGCTCTTTATTACCGTTGAAATTGATTCACATTTATGAAATTGTATAAACTGTAAGGAAGTTTGTATTTAAAGAAATGTCCATACCTGCCACAAGGATATCCAAGTAGAACATAACATGCATGAGACGATGCAGCATCTGAAAATCAGAAAAGTAGGCTTCAGAATATGTAATTCTTTAATGCCACAAAATACATTTTTTTTAGAACACAAATGCATGAAAGTTAGGCAAAACATTTTGCCGCAACGAATGAATTTTGTTTAGTGTAAAAAAAACACGAAATCATCATGGCAAAGTTATTAAATCGTTTAGAATTGAAGTAAATCAAACAAAGTAATTTACGGGAAGAAATGAGAGATCTTACCATTTTTATTTCACCAATTACGTAGTTTGAGTCACATCAATATCAAATCCTCTTGAGAATAACAAGATTAATAAGATCATAAGATGGCTGAAGATATGTGAAGACATGCCAGAGTGACATTGACATATCTTTTCATCTGACCGTAAAAAATGTTCGAAAGTGTGATGATCAAGCGATGATCACCTTTGCTCTACATTTAGTCCATCATTTTCCTCGTATGCAGTGTGTTTCATATGTTATATCGTGCCCTGCTGGAAGATTGAACAGACTACAATTGAGAAATATAATCATTAACCAGTTAATAGATATCCATAGTAACGTTATTTCTATACTACTCTATCAGCCTTTTGATTTTATCATATCGCACATCTTGTCTGTATACTTTCGATTTTCCCTCGGTATCAGTTATTCAGTTGATATTTGCACTACTTTGTGTTCAGCAAGCTCGATAAAACGTTTACATTAAAGTAAGACATGTTAGACGAGCGGTATTATTGGTTCTACTATGTTTGCACAGAGCGGAGTGATAGCAGTATTGATTTTACTTAAACTGCTCTTGATATCATGTGACATCCATTGATCAATGTGCTAGAAACAATAGCGATTGTGATCGTTAAGAAAAATCATTAATTATACTTCAGTAACTGGTTCAATCGTGATGGCACAAAGAATAGCATACTTTCATATAACGATCGACCTCTTTTCCCTCCGTAAAAGCACGTTCATTATGACTTGTTTATTGCCCAAAATGAAGTTGACTTATGCTGCAGTCACACGAACAAATCCTCACCGAACGATCATGACGATTGCTCGGTCTGAGGTCGGTTTCGCAGGTGTGCCTGTGGGTTAGTCTCCGTTCATTAATCTTCCGCTTCATCAACCAGAATATCTCTGGATACTACTCATTTTTCAACATCTTAATTAACCTGCATGAACACTGAAAAAAATCTGCACCTTCCAATATTGGAATGAGTGCGATTTTCACGGGAGGTGCTAACAGTTTTTCATGGACGTTTTACAGAGGTTTTGCAGAGACGAATCAGAAAATTTCAAATATTCGTACTTTGTGAGACATAAGTCGGAAAATTGTGCGCTTAAATATTTGGAAATTTAATTGTTGAGTGTTTCGCTTAAACGGATGGTCTGGGCTGAAAATATTTATATCTTAATACATAGAGTAGAATTCACTGAGCAAAATGCCGAAAATTTTATCAAAATCGAATAGCAAATAATAAAGTTATTCAAGTTTAAAGTTTAGCAATATTTTGTGAAAACAGTCGTCATGAATATTCATTAGGTGGGCTAATGATGTCACGTCCCCACTTTCCGTTTTCTTATGTTATTACATAAAATCATATATCTTTCATTATTTCAGGCTTGTGTGAATAATATGTCTCCCTTATAATGAAATAAGTTGCAGCAATAAATATCTAATGCACTAAATCAGTTGTCAATCCAATTTTTATTGTTCTTGGAGGAAAGAATTTGAATAAACCTAATTTCATATAATGAAAAACAAAAGAACAAGTGGGGATGTGACATCATCAGCCCACCTAATGAATATTCATGACGACTGTTTTCACAAAATATTGCTAAACTTTAAAATTCAATAACTTTGTTATTTGTGATCCGATTTTGATGAAATTTTTGGTATATTGCTCAGTGAATTCTACTCTATTTATTAAGCTATAACTACTTTCAGCCCGGACTATCCATTTAAGCCTGGGTTACGCCGGAACCGAATCAGCTGCGAACCCGTCCGAATAGACGTATTCGGGTGGTTTCAGGAGTATTCTGTTATCCCTCCGCGAATTTCGGAAGGGATTCGGGAACATTCGCGGAGGAATTCGGCTCGTTTTGAAATGTTCAAAACAAGTCGAATACCTTCCAAAATGCTCCTAATTGTGACCACAACAAATTTCATTCTGGCCACATTTGGGATGTGTTCGGATGACATTCTGTTGGATTAGGGGGAGGCATTCTGAGTATTCTGGGCAGATTCTGACCTATTCGTATCATTCGGGGAGTAACGGTCCGACCTTGGCGCATTCAGCCAATTCGTTCCGATTCGGGTCAACATTCGGGTTGTCATTCGGCTGTAATCGGAGCAATCGGGTCACATTTGGCACGATTCTTATACCCGGTCACATTTGTTCTACGTCGGCCGTACGGCGAGTTGAAACAGCCGTTTTAACATTTTTTTGTACCAGCTAAATATAGGTGGTTTTAATAAAAATGAATAAAACTGCTGTTTTCGACTCGCCATAACTATTCGGGTTTTATTCGGCATTTTTCAGGATGGCCAAAATTGATTCGGGTCAATTCTTGGCGATTCTACGCTGAAGCGGGACTTATTCGGGACCCATTCGTAAAGTAAGCTAATGCCAGCTTGCTCGAAAAACCTTCTGAAATTAAACCATTTCTTTCTAAATTTATTTTGTCTGATCTTCGTTGTATATAATATCCATTTCATAATATCGTTTTAATTCGGACATAATTATGTTAGATGAAGGTATAACTAATTTCTCAATTTAGCTGAATATATCTTTTTTCTTATTATGATCCTGATACAGTTAAAGGACAAGTCCACCCCAACAAAAAAAATATTTGAATAAAAAGAGAAAAATCCAACAAGCTCAGCACTGAAAATGTCATCAAAGTCGGATGTAAAATAAGAAAGTTATGACAGTTTAAAGTTTCGCTTAATTTCACAAAACGTTTATATGCAAATCCTGGTTGGTATGCAAATGAGAGGATTGATGACGTCATCCACTCACTATTTCTTTTGTATTTTATTACATGTATATGAAGTATTATAATCATCTCCTCATTGTCAAGTGAAACAGTGATTAATTTCTCCCTGAATATGTGGAATTAGCATTGTTTAATACTATATGATGCAGTAAAGTCGGTCCCTACGGTCAAATCTGTAAAAAATTAAATATTGTATAATTCAAACACTGAAAAAAAAAATTGTGAGTGATGGACATCATCGACTGACTCATTTGCATGTCACTGAGTTGTGCATATCACTGTTTTGTGAAAAATAAGCGAAACTTTAAAATGCCATAACTTTCTCATTTTACATCCGATTTTGACATTTTCAGTGTCATGCTAGTTTGATTTTTCTTTATTCAAAATTAACATTTTGCTGGGGTGGACTTGACCATATATATATATATTTATATCACCAAACCCAAACAATTTATTTTCATACGTTAACACGATCTCTTCCCGAGTTATTTGAAACATCCACGATTCTATTTTAGACCAAATTACATTAGAATGACTACAAAGGCAAAAATACATGCATAATTGTTTCATAATTATCAATACAAAAAGACTGCTACTATACCAAATTTTAACAGAGAATCTTTCATATACAATATTTTGAATAAAATTGTAAAGGGATACTCCGGGATGAAGATATTTATATCTAAATAAATAAAAAAAAATAAAAAAAAAGTAAAATTCACACAGCAAAATGCTGGAAATTTCATCAAAATCGGATCAAATAATTAACGAAGTTAACGAATTTTAACGATTTGCATTAATCCGGTGAAAAAGTTTTAAGCATGTCTTCATGAATATTCATTAGGTGGGCTGATGATATCACATCCCCACTTTCCTTTTTTTCTTATGTTACTACATGAAATCACAATTATTTCATTTTTTCATAAATGTGTAAATGATGTGTCTCCATAATGATAAAGTAAGTTACAGCAATAAAAAACTAATATCAGTTGCCAATCCAATTGTTTTAGTTTCTTGGTAGAATTTTTTTTAATGAACCTAATTTTATCGTATAATAATTTATTATACGATAAAATTAATTTTTTTGCAACTTATTTCATCATTATGGAGACACATCATTTACACATTTATGAAAAAATGAAATTATTATGATTTCATGTGATAACATAAAAAAAAAGGAAAGTGGAGATGTGACATCATCAACCCACCTAATGAATATACAGGAAGACACGCCTAGAACTGTTTTACCGGATTCAAGCAAATCTTTAAATTCATTAACTTCGTTATTTTATATCCGATTTTGATCACATTTTTATATTTTTGCTGTGTGAATTTTACTCTATTTCGTTGACATATACATATCCTCAGACTGGAGCATCCCTTTTATTTGAAACCATTTCATGTTTGCATCCATTGTTGCTTGAAAAGGAATCAAACAAAAAGCAATCCAAAGGTCATCTCGAAAAACTTGCGTTAAATTCTGGGTACAAACAGAAACTAGAAGGTTCCAAACCTTTCTCATTTAGGTGCAAGAAGGTACAAAATGTACATCCATGGTGGAAACCTGAACCATTATTTCTGAGTCTATGTAATACTGAAAACAAGCAGAAAGTTGGAGAAAGGTTCAAACGTGGAATATTTTAACACGATTTTGAGAAAGTAAAAAAACAAACATATATCATAGACAAGATTCCATAATGGATTAGTCTGATTTTATTCCATAGGACCAAAGTGCACACAATGCAAGAATCGAATCAACATATTGATAAACCGAGGTTTTCATTACAATCCATATCATGCAGTTCTCACGATTATTGACTTTACTGCCATCTACGGACAAAGTGACTGTCATGCATTGTCCACACCCGGCACTCATCCAACATTTTGTCTAAGGCTGGGTTCACATAGAAGTATACGGTATACGGTATACGGTATTCTCTATTCGCTATTCGTTATTCGCTATATGCTATACGGGCATGGCGGGTCACATAAAGGTAGCACGCGTGTCCTACTTTAATATTCAAAATGGATACTTCAAACGAAGAAGATTTGGCTCTTCTCCTACTGGCCGAGGCTGAGGAGGTACATATGAAGCTAATTTCTGAAGAAAAAAAAAAGAAATCATATTTTTTCTACATAACTTACTAAGATTCGAAAATAAGCTTGTTTTGGACTAACTTCAAGCAGAGAAGTCACCTCTGCAAATTATTAAACTTCTATTTAATACAACTTGCAATGATTTTTTTTAATGGGGTTAGTTCAGCCAGTCCGTCGAGATGGGCTTATTTGAGCCATATGATTTTACACACTAAAAACTAAAATTTTATTTTGGGGGGAGGGGGGGGTTGAGAAATGTTATTGGAAATACTATAGCTATGTTTCCAAATTTATATTTTAAGATTTCAAACCCGTATCAGCCTAATTGATTTTATCAATAATTCCTATTTTTGCTTTGATGACGTCATTTTTAGGGGGGGGAGCTTGATTCTACTCCCCCATCCCAGCTTTGTGAAATCATAGCAAAAGTGAAATAATAAATAAATCATTTTATAAACAATATTTTCCTGAATGAAATCTATTTCCACATTATTATCAACTTATTATAAGAATAATTAAGTAATTAATTAAACATGACTCAGCGATACACAACAACATAGGTCAAGTAGCCTTCGCTGCGGACCTTTTTGACCGTGTATCTTCAGTCATTTCAAGGTAAAAAAAGACAGAACGAAAAATGCAGAGCCCACATAAATCATACAGCATGTGCATGAGATAAACTCTGAAGTGCTGGATAACTTAAATATGACGGCATGTGCTAAGAAATTCCAATAAAAAGAGTACCAAGAAATCATTTAATTTGAACTTGCCTCATTTAACCAACGCACACAGTAAATATTATAGGGAAATTCAGAACACCACCTGCCACGTCTGTATACGCTGCACGAAAATCGAACAAGTACGATTCCCACTATACTATACTATACGCAGCTATACGGCATTTTCGTATAGTGCCCTCTCATGTGACCCGGTATTAGGAAATCCTATTGTTCGATTCAAGCTATTCGCGTGCCCTCGAAAACGTGCACCGTATACCCGAATAGTATACTTCTATGTGAACCCAGCCTAAGGGGTGCAGGAACATAATCGAAATCGAATGCTAATTCAATTTGCGCATTTATTTAATCATTTATTTAATAATTTATTTATTTATCTATTTATTTATTATTTTTAGTTATTCATTCATTCGGTGTCTTTATTCATGTTAGACCCTTCAATATCGAGTATTGTTTTGCCAATAGGCCCTGTCTGTCAATATAAAAACATTAAAATACACAATAAATTACAATTGAAAGTAAAGCCTAATATATTCATGACATGCAAAACAAAAATAGAATTTGAATATTATAATCACATTCACGCATATACGTCCACACACATACACACACACACACCACCCCCCCCCACACACACATACACCTACTCAAAAGATAAATATATTACATTAAAAACAACAGAAAACAACAGTAAAAAAAATCAAAATCAAGCTAGTTTGAGGGTAAAAAGCCTACAATGCCTTTTATATGACTGAACTTATGTTATTGCACGTATATCAGGCGGCAAGCCGTTCCAGGTAAGTGAGCCGTGTTACAACCGATAATGTCGCAGCAACGCATAATGTCACACCAACGCATAATGTCGCAGATTGCGACATTATGCCAAGAGCGTCCAACGCATAATGTCGCAGTCAACGCATAATGTCGTAGCTTTTCTACTAACGCATAACGTCGCAAGACTTAACGCATAATGTCGCAGCGGTATTCGCTTCAGGACTTGAGTTAAATATAAGACATAAAATATTTTTTCACTCATTATTTGTGCAAGCTCTGTCATCTGAACGTTTTTTAAGAGCGTGTTTGGTGGGGCAGGTGCGGATGCAGAGGAGGGGGTCAGTATAGAATTCATTGTCAAGAGAAGGGGTGGAGTCCGATGGACTTTGAAAATTTATAATTATCTCATTATCTATTTAGGCAATGTGAGATAGCCTATCTTGTTTGTAAGAATAAAGCTAATTAAGTGTACTTAAGACTTCAGTCTTTAGTTGGGACTACTCTCTCTATAAACCAACAGCAAGAAATGGCTTGCGGCGGACGATCGGGAAAACATGAATGAAAACATTCTGCGCCCCACCCCCTTTTGGCGAAATCCCGCTGTACAGTGCGTCCCACAAAAAACGAAACCGAGATTTATAGATGATTTATCATAACTTAATCACAAATACAATAGACAAATGACCTACCATTGTAAAGCTTAGAATCTCCTCTTTTATCTGAAATTACTAAGATTATTCCTCATTCACGCATGGGTGAGCAAAAACAATTTGAAGAAAGGATACCAAAAGCTCATTTGGCGAGGGGTATCTGAATTTCAAAAAGAAAATCACATGCCTAAAAAGTTCAATATCTGCTCTTTAATTTGATACCTCAATTACAGAAAATGGTCAAGAAATAACAAAGTTCTGGTTATTTAAAATAAGGCTTGAATTTCAATAATTTCATAAAATTACGAGGTTCTACAGGCTAGCCTTCAAACTCACTTGACACTCCGTTTTGTTGACGATCAGCCATGCATTAAGTCTTTTGTTAACCATGCGATTGTTTCTGTGGGTAACCGGTGAAAACACGTTTATTTAATGAAATTATGGAAATACAAGCATTGTTTCGAGGGAACATAACTTTTTTACTTCTAGACCATTTTTTCTTCAAATTGTTTTTGCTCACTCATGCGTGAATGAGGAATATTCCAAGTAATATTAGATGAAAGAAGAGATTCTAAGCTTTACATTGGTAGGTCATTTGTCTATTGTATTTATGATTAAGTTATGATAAATCATCGCTTAATCTCGGTTTCGTTTATTCTGGGACGCACTGTATATATATATACTGTATTAGAAACACGTATGTATGCGTGCTCTGCCCCTGGACTCCAGCAGGGACCCACTAGTTGGATCCAGCGCCCTAGTCACTTAGCTCGCGCTTCACACTCCATTTTGTGAAACATGCAAAATAAATTTTGTCCCCCCCCCCCTCTTTTCCTTTGCCACCCACCAGTTTTAAAATCATGGTGCCGCCACTGCTCGGGGGCTCTTGTTATTCAAAAGAGAAACGAAAATAGGTTGTCAATGCATAAACATTGTAACGCCCGGTTGTTGTTCTTTTAAGAAATACATACGCAAATTTTTTTTCTGTGAGGAGGGGTGTAAAAAACGAATCTTAAGTGATATTTAATGATTTCGTGCACATTTTATTAAATTTTGTGAAACTCTTCAGTAAGAAAGAAAGGTTTTCACTTTTTCCGGGGATGGGCATTAATTCTGCCCCCTCACGCTACTTACCAACGTGTTCTTAATTTATCACGTGCTCCCTCTCCCCCGGGGAAAATTGGTATAGGACCTATCGCTTTTAAAATTATTGTTCATACAGTACATTCCGAGTTACAATACGAAATATGATTTCTTTCTAAAATGTCATGAACAACGATAAAATATTAATTCTTTAAAAAGTGACCACTTTTCATCATAATGAATTCAATAATGCCCCCCCCCCTGCTTTCGCGCCTGTCCCACCAAACACACTTACTAAAATGTTCAAATGACAGAGCTTGAACAAATTACTGAGTGAAAACATATCTTATATCGAATCCTGAATAAATACCGAATACCGATGCGACATTATGCGTTAAGACTTGCGACGTTATGCGTCAGTAATTTAAGCTACGACATTATGCGTTGACTGTGACATTATGCCAAAATCATCCAACTCATAATGTCACAATCAACGCATAATGTCGCAATTGCGACATTATGCGTCGCTGCGACATTATCGGTTGTAACAAGCCTTATGTCATGTATGTGGGGGGCGTTTAAAATAACTAGTTCTAGTTCCGTGAACCAGAATAGCCTGGTGGTTAAGTCGCTGCCTGGAAAGCAGTAGATGGCAGGTTCGAAACCCACTGGTTCCAATTTTTTCTGACTCATGATTTTCATTAAAGATCGAGCATGCGATCTTAATACATCGGAGTAATGCCGAAAATTTGTTTACAAATTATAATTTCCTCCTATTAAAAGCCTCTTTATTTACTATCTATTGTCCACGGCGGACTGCATTTGCATATTATGCATGTTAATGAGTCAGAAAGAAGAGGATCGAGGGTATTTGAATTCCAGTTCATCGTGATTTAGCCGTGAACCAGAATAGCCTGGTGGTTAAGTCGCTGCCCGGAAAGCAGTAGATGGCAGGTTCGAATCCCACTGGTTCCAATTTTTTCTGACTCATGATTTTCATTAAAGATCGAGCATGCGATCTTAATACATTAATGCCGAAAATTTGTTTACAAAAAATAACTAGTTCTTGGTTTAGTTAAAAAGAGTGGGGAGTGAGAAGTATATCGGGTATAAACAGAAACTTTTATCGGAATGATAGCATTTTCAAATATGATGGCATTCGGTTGTTTTTTATTTTTTACATAATCTACAAATTTTGGACGAACTTTCACTCTTTAAGCAAATCATTATTGCTCTTTGATGAAAAAAATATATATTTGCATTGGTTGTTAGAAACCTGAGTTGCAATTAATCACAAGCTTCCTTAAACCAGCTCCTTTGAAAACTACGGTCCCATTGGCGGAAGTCTAAACGGCAGATATACTTCACTCTGGTGCAGCTAATGCTACTTTAATCATCTTGTAAATTTAAATGCGACTACTTCCGAACAGAGACAATATCAATTCTAACTAATCAGTTTGGAATAAGAGCATAATACGGTTATATGCTCCATGTCTCATTCAATTATACTATTTACTAGTATTAAATTATCCATTAAAAATTATTAGGAAAACCTTGTGGTGTCTCGAAAAAACACACACTGCCCTTTTTCAAATGTTTTATTTACTGTGACTTAGTTCAACGCGCTTGTAACAACCTTAATCCATTTTCACAGCTCTACTCTATCTATTGACTAAATTCATTAATAGAATGTGTACATTCTATTTTGTATTTATTAATAATAATCGATTATTTCATTCGTTTTGTTAATTAGATCGACACAGACTCCGAGTGACTGTTAATCTGTTTATGCATAGAGAGATTTCATACATTCTTCTTGAGGATCATTCATTATTAATCCCTGGCTAGTATTACTTTCATACGAATGATATACATCATCGAAGGCATTCAAACACTTGTATGAAAGAGCTTCTTCATTTGCAGTTCTATTTAGTGATGTTGTTTTACAAATAGTGCACTGATATGGATCCTTGTTTATCGATAAACCATCCGCATCTGTTTATGATTATGGTAACACTTGTAGGAACTCGGCAGGACAGCGTTTTGCTGGAAACGCAAAGCTGGTATATAACCAATTAAGGGAACAATTGACGTCTAGGTTAATCAATGACAGTGGCTGACCTTATACACGACATATATTACTCTTCTGCCTTTTTATCAAAGTGGAGACAATGGCAGAGTGGGGATTCAAATTTACAACCTTGCGATTATGAGTCCAATGCTTGTTTTTCACATCATGCATTATGTCACTTCATGCAAGTATGTTCCCCTATTATTACTCGTGCGCACACACATTCACTCCGCACTCGCACAACCCGTCACACTGTACCAACCACAACATATACACACACACACCTACCCTCAATTCACAACACATTCTTCATCCACAATACGGTTTCATTCAAAAAGTCTAAATGATACCCCGTGACGAAAGCATGCATGACCAAGACTTGATAGACTCAGAAAGTAAATATTTCACAACAGAAGATTTTAATAATAAATTCAACGTTTCACCGAATGATTCTTTTATCACAACTAAAACCAACACATCCTTTAACAGCATTGCTGGTGTTCAAAATCATATTTTGTCTAGTCATTCTTAATTTCTTCTGCACATAAACGCTATAAGTTTAAATAAATCATTTGATTCTATTGAATTACTTCTTTCCGATATTAACAATTACCCCTTCTCTATTATCGATATATCAGAAACTTGGCTGCACAAAAACTCACCACCTCTATTTAACATTGATTATTATCAATGATTCGTTCTGACTGTGAGCATGGTAAAGGGGTGGCGTTGCCTTGTACACGCGCATGATATAAATTTTAAAGTAAGGACAGATATACATATCCAAGGCACGGAGGATATTTTCATTGAAATTTTAAATAGTAAAAATAAAAACATAATCGTAGGTAATGTGTACAGACCCCCAAAATGGTAACATTGATTTGTTTTTAGATAAGATTGATCAATGTCTTAATTTTATTTCTCGGGAAAATAAAGACATTTACATAATGGGAGATTATAACATTAATCTTATTAATACTGACTATAATTACACTCTAAAATTTACTAGCTCATTGCTTTCATACTCTTTCCACCCGCACATTAGTAATCCGACACGAATATCAAGTACGTCTAAAATCCTCATTGACAATATCATTTCCAATGTAACTAAAAAAAACTCATAAATGGCATAATTAATTCTGACATTTCGGATCATTTACCTATATTTTTTATTTCCAATCAAGCTAAAATTCAACAACATACAAATAAAAACAAAAAACCCAACGCAACATCGATGTACTAAAAACTGATTTAGCTGAAGAAGATTGGAATTAAGTTTTGAACGAAACTAACGCTGATGTTGCTTATGAAATATTTATTCAAAAACTCTTACATTATTATAACAAAAACATACCTCTTGTAAAAGATAAGGTCCTTGAAAAGAATAAACAGCCATGGATCATAAAGGGCATTGAACGATCAATATCAACACGGAATAAACTCTATAAGCAAGCTCTAAAAACTCCATGTAAGGAAAAATTTGACAAATATAAAAAATATAGAAATAAATTGACATCCATTATTCGTCTATCTCGAAAACTGTACTATTAAAACAAATATCAAGTGCGGCGTACCACAGGGATCAATTCTGGACCCCTACTTTTTATTATCTATATTAATGATATCATAAATTCATCCCCAATTCTGAATTTCATAATTTTTGCCGACGATACCAGTATTTTCTATTCCCATGCTAATTAAGATACTCTAACTCATATTCTTAATTCAGAACTCTCTAAAATATCCCAATGGTTTAAAACAAACAAACTTTCACTTAACATAAGAAAAACCAATTTTATACCCTTTCGAGAAGCTAATCCACACTTACCAGCTCCCAATTTATCAATTGACGGTTTACCTCTTACTGAAAAGCACTCTACCAAATTTTTGGGAGTAACAATTGACTCCAATCTAACGTGGAATGAACACATACACAATGTACATACCTCTATATCTAGAAACATAGGAATAATTTACACATTAAAAGACTTTCTTTCTGAAAAATCATTATTGGTTCTATATAACTCCCTAGTACTTTCACATAATTGTATTGCAACATTGTATGGGGTAACTGTAGTATAACGAAAATAAACTCTCTTCTACTTCTTCAAAAACGAGCAATTGACATTCACATTATTTTTCCAACGCAGAACCTCTATTTCAGCGTTTAAATGCACTTAAAATACAGGATATTCACACTATACAAACAGATATATTTATGTTTAGATACACTTACAATAGTCCTCCATCATTATTCCAAAATCTATTCAATTTAAATTCAAATATACATGCATATCCAACCACCCATGGCTTCCGATTATCATTTACACAACCCCAAACATATTCTTGCTCAAAAATCAGGTCGCCATCATGGTCCAGATACCTGAAATTCCTTACCACAATACTTAAAACAATGTCCCTCTCTTAACTCATTCAAATCATCCTTTAAAAAATTTATGATACGCAAATACAATTCTGGTTAATTGATAAATATATATAAAAAGAGTTCTTCGGGTCTTGGTCAATTTTCAATTTTCTTGGTCAATTATTAATTTCTATCTGATCTCATAAACTGTTACATCAGAAAAATTTATGTATTGAAAAAAGTATAGTCATAGTATCAAACGTTTCTATCATTTCAATTAAGCTGCAATCCTGGAACCATTCAATAATTCCTAATTAATACTACCCCCACGCCCTCATATATCGACACACACACACACTCTCAACACACACATACTTATACATACACACACAATTTTAAATATACATTTGCACACACGCACACGTTTGCACATGCACAAACACATGCAAACACGTCAACTGTGCACATAATATCAGGCATACAAGGTCCTTGCATGTAAATATCGTATTAATAATATATGTTTATAATTTATTTAAGTCAATGCCCGATTTGTATTTGACTTCGTTTTCTTTTTTGTTGATTTCGCTATGACCTTTGAGGCCGCTACCCTAGTCAAGCACTGATTATGGTAGCGGTCTCCAGCATTTTTTACAACATATAATATTGCAAACTAATACTATATATATATTTTTGCCAATGAATTATTATTTGTATTTATTTTTGTAAAAAGAAATGTATCACTATTATTTTTTATGTTGTACATTATGTTTGTTAATAATTTCTGTTGAAAAAATGCTGAAATAAAATAAAATAAAATAAAATGCTCTAACCACTGGACCAAACGATCCGGATTTTAGATGACACGGTAATCTCAAAACGATGACCGGTCATTAGAACTGGTCATTAGTACCAGTCAGCACATATTACCCCATTAAAAAAATAATTGATAGCGTGATAGATCACAGCCAATTATTTGATGTAACCAGTCCATAAGAATGATTTTGCTGATGAATTGACAATATTGAATACCTTGAAAACATGGTCAAAAGAGGAGGTTACAATGCTATAAAGAACATCTCGACATTCAGGTTTTTATAATCTTACAAAATTGATCTTAAAATATCTGGCTGATCATTAAAGGGATGGTCCGGGCTGAAAATATTTATATCTTAATACATAGAGTAGAATTCACTGAGCAAAATGCCGAAAATTTCATCGAAATCGGATAACAAATAATAAAGTTATTGAAGTTTAAAGTTTAGCAATATTTTGTGAAGACAGTCGTCATGAATATTCATTAGGTGGGCTGATGATGTCACATCTCCACTTTCCGTTTTCTTATGTTATTACATAAAATCATATTTTTTTCATTATTTCATACTTGTGTGAATAATATGTCTCCCTTATAATGTAATAAGTTGCAGCAATAAATATCTAATGCACTAAATCAGTTGTCAATCCAATTTTTCTAGTTCTTGGAGGAAATAAATTGAATAAACCTAATTTCATATAATAAAATACAAAAGAACAAGTGGAGATGTGATAACATCAGCCCACCTAATGGATATTCATGACGACTGTTTTCACAAAATATTGCTAAACTTTAAAATTCAATAACTTTGTTATTTGTTATCCGATTTTGATGAAATTTTCGGCATTTCGCTCAGTGAATTCTACTCTATTTATTTAGCTATACATACTTTCAGCCCGGACCATCCCTTTAAGGAACTGTTGTGATGTGCATCTTTCGAGGACTCGAAAACACGTTATCATCGGGGTACTCATGAAAGGTTGGAGAAGATTCGGTGAAATTATCGGAGATGACGATCCCTTTGATATTTTTATCAGTAAAATATATCATCCCATTATGTAACATCATATCTTGTGGAAGGTAGTTATCAGATACACCCTGAACTACCTGCATGTTGTTGCCATCCAGATCAGTATAGACGAGTTCTTTTTCTCCTTCGTCAGCGAAGTAAATACGGTTATCTGATTTAGAATAAAAAAAAAATTGGAGCGTGATACGATTTCTGAAAGACACACACTATGACACCTAATGTTGGACACTACGTCGAGTTCACAGGCGGTTCCAGGTGGGGGCCGAATGCACCCCCCCCCCCTCATTGATGACCCCCCCCCCCAAAAAAAAAAAAAGGGGGGATGAAGAAAAATGGGGGGAGAATGAGAATAAAGTGGGAAATGAAAAGAGGGGGATATCGATAAAGGTAAATGAAATAAGAGGAGGGAAAAATGGAAAAATCGACAAAATTTCAGGTCATTAAAAAGGATAAACCTTTTCTTGCTCTTCGCGCGAGCATTGTCGGTTGAGGGAGATGATAATCTTCTCAAGAACATTGGGCTTAAAATATCCCGTTTAAGGTCAATATGAACAAATTATTCTTCTGCTCGGAATTCGAGTTTCAATTATATTCTGTTTTAGCGAGATGTACATCATGTTCATGGTTATAAAGTGTTGTATGTAACATAAATATCAGCTTGGGCATGCTGTGGCACGGGCTCGCATTATTATGATTAGTGGGATACGTAAAGGCCCATCATCTTAATGAATTCCTACCATCAGTCCTTGGAAAATCCCATTATTAGGTCAGTATATCAAATATTTTAGCTTTCACTTTGTATTTGCAATATCGAATCAGTTGTTTAATTGAATATGCATCTTGTTCATGATTACAAAAAGTCCTAAATGACCAAATTTTTGGTGAGAATATCAACATTATTTCAGCTCGTGCTTCGCGGTCGCATCAATTCTTTAGTTAGATGACCACACTGCTCATGCTTACATAAACTGCTCAGAATGTTCAATTTTCAGGGATGAATAATTACATAGGCCTATCTAAAAACTTAGCTTGCGCTTCGAGTTCCCTTTATTTCATTTGGCCTTATGAAAACATCGTCCTTGAAGCCAAGATAAACCCGTCAGACTTTTGTAAGGACTACCCCGCAAAAAACAACAAAAATCAGCTTTTAATGGCCGAGCTACGCTGACTGCTTTATGGCTGAATATCACAGAATAATATTATTACCAAAGATCATCAAAACACTTGATAAGTCATACAGAATTGTCCTAATCAACAACGAACAAATAATGATTTACATGCTAAATGGCGCAATCTTAACCAAATTAAAATTCCTAAGAAATAGATAAGGGTGATCTCACCATTGGTATATTTTTGGATCTCTCGAAAGCATTTGACACCGTTGACCATGACATACTTCTTATAAAAATGAAACATTATGGGATAAGAGGTCTCGCACTTGATTGGTTTGATAATTATTTATCGAATTGCATGCAGTATGTTGTGGTCAACGGTGTCACGTCTACTTTCAGTCATGTATCACACGGCGTTCCGCAAGGGTCCGTCCTCGGCCCCTTGCTTTTCCTTTTGTATATCAATGACCTTGTAAGTTGTTCCTCAATTCTTAATTTCATACTCTTTGCTGATGATACCAGTATTACTCTTTCTCAAAAAAATATTATTCCTCTCATTAATATCATAAATATTGAACTTCGTAAAGTCGTTGTCTGGCTTCAATGTAATTAAACTGTCACTGAACCTTGAAAAAACTAAATTTGTACTATTTAAAACACAAAGTAAAAAAAATGGTAATGACATTCCTCCAGTTATTATGGATGGCAAGATTATTTCCCAGGTATCAAATATAATTTTTTAGGTATCAAGATCAATGAATTTCTATCCTGGAAACCTCATATTGATGAATTATGCACTCGTTTATCAAAAAGTACTGGTGTCCTCCGCAAACTGAAGTTTATTTTACCCAGACATGTATTAATTTCACTTTATAATACTTTGGTTTTACCCCATCTCACTTATTGCTGTACGCTATGGGGGAATGGATTCAAAACACATTTACATAGATAATTTCTTATTCAAAAAAGGTTAATCAGAACAGTTTGTAATGCACATTTCAATAGTCACACAAACAAGTTATTTCTTGATTGTAAAATATTGAAAATTTGTGACTTGGCTCTTATGTATACTTATATATTTATGTACAATTACCATTCAAATCTCTTGCCAAATATTTTTAATAATCTCTTCAACACAAATGCCTCTTTCCATTCATACTTTACGCGTCATTCAGCAGATCTTCACCAATATCTTCCAAAAACTAAAATTACCCAAAATTATCTACGTTGTAGAGGAATTAAGCTGTGGAATGATTTAAATAATGTTATTAAACAAAGTAAAACCCTAAATAAGTTTAACAAACTCTTGAAATTTGAATTTTTTGCTCAGTATAAAAACTCCTGCCAATATGATTTATAATTATTACTTCTAGTTTGCTTGTTTGTTTGTTCATTTCCCCTATGTTAGCCCATTGTTTCATTATTATTATTATTTTTTTTTTAATTGTATTTCAATGTTATTTGTTGTTCACTCTTTATGTATGTATTATATTAATTTGTATTTGATTGTACCATGGTGGTGCCCCACTCACAAGTTTTTTTTGATGAAAACTTCTAGGGGCTCCCAATCCCATGTTTTTACATAATTTGTATATACTTGTATTTTTATGATTGATTGATTGAAATAAATTTTGAATTGATTGAAAAAAATTGATTGATAAATGGCAGAACAAGATTCACGATGTCGTCGTATAGTGCTGATAAGCAACTACGCATGAGTGCCTGAAAAGGGACCATTTTCAATGCCTTTACTTGGAGGAGATACATGACAGGCCATTGGGAGACACAAATCCCCCTCCCTCCCGTCCGTCTCCCTAACATATTTCCCTTTTTCAATTCAAATCTAATTTATTCTTGATAATAATTAAAACATCATCAAATTGTACATTCGTTTATAGAAATATCATTACAAGAAAAGGAGGGCAACAAAAGATTACACTTGAAAATAAGAAGCCTCCGAAAAATACTGTAATTAATATATGTACACATCAGATAAAGATGGGGGAAAGCGAAATATGCACATTCACACACAGCCCCACCAACCCAGAAACATCGACATCATCACACACAAAAGCACAAATTACCAAATTTTTGGTATCAACGTTATTTCAGCTCGTGCTTCGCGGTCGCATCAATAGCGAGTTTTCGCAAACCTCGGGGACGCGTCATTAGGGTCCGGTAACACAAAATTTAACGATTAATCATACACTCGATTCTTAAGATTGATTGTACATTATAGTCAATAGAATCAAACGTAGAAAACTGTTCTACAATCATTGCTAAGCTTTGTGTTACAGGCCCTATATATCTGCTTTTCGTGTGCAAAATTATTTCATGCGACACCATGCATGCCTTTCGAAGATGTGAGATTAAATCCCGCTTTAATTCATGCATATACGACTGGTCATCAGCATATGCCCGCCTGAGCCCGCGGCGGGCCTCTACTCTGGCAGCTGGCTGGAGATATGCTAAATGCTAGGCCTACATAGTAGATTATGACATGGATAAGAAAGTGGTTTTTCAAACAAATCGAGTAGATACTGAGTGAGGAAAAACTTACTGAATTAAGGCTTAGTCCATCGAATCGATATTGCATCTAATGTGGATTATTGGTGGATCACTGGTAATCGATTCCATGGGTCAGATCACCTCTCCAGCCGAAACCATTTCGCAAGCGTTGATATGTACACAGTATATGCAATAGTCCTATCCGTCTTCAGCCCCCCCCCCCCCCCCACTTATAAAGCGGAAAAGGAAGATACATAACATAAATCATTGACATACAAAATGAAAAGTGGCCCCAAAATTGAGCCTTGCGTACTCCGCATTGAACTTAAGAATAAGAAGATTGAGAGTTATAAAAAAAAGTGAATTGATATCTATCGTTTAAATAACAAAAAAAAATCCCATGCTGCTATGCCCCGGATACCATTTTTTTTAATTCATAAAGAAGAATCTTATGATCAATAACGTCGAATGCTTTGCTTAAATCAAGGAAATGCCAAAAGGGTGTAGATTATTTTGAAAGGAGTTAATAAGTAGGCCTACATTTAAATCAATAGGGGCATGCTCACATGAGTGCCTTGGTCTAAATCCATATTGGGCATTATTTAGTAATTCGTTTTTGTTTGAATAACAAAGTGTTCTATTGTATACAATTTTTCCCAATATTTTCGAAAAACAAGGTAATAAAGTTATTGGTCTATCATTCGAAAAGTGATGTTTATAACCTTTTTGGGGTACAGGGATTTTTACCTATCTTCGTTTTGTTAGGGACTTCACTGGAACAAAAAGATAAATTTATGATATATAATAGTGGATCAGCTTTAAGTTGGATAACCTTCTTGACCATGTTGACTAAATTAGTACAAACATCATCAAAACCTGTACTATTGATACTTTTGAACTTAGTTATAATATTTATTATTTCATTAGCATTTGTTGGATTTAAAATTAAAGATTTATTACAAGGATGAAGTAAATATAGAAATGACTGATTTGTTCAACTTTGAAGTGGCTATTAAAGCAATGCTAAAAAAATATGCATCAAACTCTTCAACAATTTCTACATCTTTATCTATTTTGTTCCCATCTTTTATGAAAAATGAGGGAAAATCTTACTTTTTTTTGCCAATTAAGTTGTTTAAAAATGTCTATATATATACGTTAGAAAGATTATTTTTATATACTTGCAATAATTCGCAATAAAATTATTCACGGGCTAGCTTTCTGGTATTCTTTAAAATATTACGATATTTTATAACTTAGTGTGCGATTGAACATCACGTTTAATACAAAATATGTTATAGTCTATTTCTCTTATTATTACATCTTAGTATTGAAGGAGATGCCAAAGGTTTCCTTGGAACACATTTCTTTTTTACGACATTTCGTTTGACACTTTTTATCTACAGCTTCATGGAATTTAGACAAGAATCGGTCATAAGCATAGTCAACTTTGTCAAATTATAATACATAAGTCCAACTAATCTCAGAGAGCTCTTTTTTTTCAAAGCATTGATAGTTGTAGAGTTTATACATTTCATAGAATAATTGGACAGATGTGATCTAAAAGCATTCTTAATGCTTTTATTTTCTGTCAAAAATATGGTCAGTGATACCAGTTTTAACATTTTTATCACGCACATTTGTAAAACTATGACAGTCATCGATGAGTTATTGAATTTAGTGGGTCTATTGATTAGGGGGCGAAAAGAGTTATCATAAACAATATTTACAAAGTCATATACAGTATGTAATTTACAGTTAAATTTACAGTTAAAACACCATAGCTTGAATTTTACTCCGAATGCTGACAATTTGAGAAATGTTGGACGTGAAATCTAATAATTATGGTATAATTCACAAATCCATGATAGGCACATTTTGGTAAGCAACGGAATGCGTTTGTTGCCAGGACAACGATGTTTGTTGCCCTGGTAATATGCATATTTAAATTCTGCCGAAATTCCCATTTGCTTTACTTACCTGAAAGACTCACGTCTAATCCAACTATTTTGTCGTACGCTTCATCTTCAAACAGCATAGTTCTTCCTGATCGATCTAGATTTATCCGTTCTATTTTTCTGGTGTGGGACCAGTATAGGTGTCTATAATTATATGAAACGTGAACATGTGGAAGTAACGAGTCAGGTCTGAAAATATAGATGTGTGTAATAATAATGACCGGAGCCCTACTGATAACAACCCTTTTTTAACCAAAGATAAAATCCACTTCTCATACACGCTAATATTTCAGCAAGCCCAACATAGCATTACCCTTGTTCATCCTATACGATAAGGCGTTCATTAATCTCAATAAAATAATCTCTACGCAAAGGAAATATTTTGTATTACCTTTTTGTGCGAATTATATTCATTAAAGAATAATTAATTCATTATTTTCACATCTCATCGGAAGCGTATAAAAATGAAGGATAAGTTCATTTCATAACGATTCCATTACCAAGATTACTGTTCCTCTGCTGTTCTTCTTAATTTATTCAATATAAATTTGTAGAGAGGACCCGATATGTCTATTTACATTGGGAGTTCGGTGTGTGTGCATTTCTTCTCTATTCAATTGATTGTATTTGTCTAACCGCCCTTTCACACGGTAAAAAAAATCGTACTTTGAATGATTCAATGAAAAATAAGGCTAATGACGAATATTTAGCACGTGTGAAACCAAACTAGAACATGATTAGAATCACGAACGCTAATCACAGTCACGATTACAATAGCAATTATCATTTCAATGACGATTCAAGATTCACGTGTGAAAATGCCCTAAAATACCCATGATGACCTATCATTTTATGTTAACAACTATCAATTGACGATGAACTTCGGATTAATAAAAGATAATGGTAATATGGACCAACCCCAACCCAGCAATGTCTGACAGTAGCATAATGTCCGCCCTTTTATTGGTGTCCTGCCAAAAGAAGGAACTCGTGTATTTATCCCCAAAGGAGTTGGTAATATCACAATCCCATGTTATATACATGGGCGTGGCCGTTTACATCCCATTAAAAAAAAAAGAACTTACCCTGTCGACTCGAAGACTACTAATGCTCGTGGTTTGTCAATATCACTCGTAACCTCTGCAATCTCTTCAGTCCCATGAAGTAAGATTGATCTTATTTCAGATTCATCCCGGAATGCACAATAAATCCTCCTTGCAGTATCAGCAATAGCTATGTCTACAGGAGCTGTGGATATTAATTTTTCTATTATTATTAATTTATCTATCTATATACATATATTTCGTCTTTATTGAGTAGGGTAGCCCAATCAGTAGTGAATACTGTTATACTGGGGCCCTGCACAAATAAAATAAGTAAACATAAATATGAAAAGATTCAATGGTGATATGAAAGATCGGTGCAAAATAATATTGATAGCTAGGAGTAATGATGAAGACAAAAAATAAACAAATACAAGTAAATATTAACAATAACCTTTCAAAAGCGCCTTTGCTAAAACAATACAAAGGCATTACGTAGACACGAAACAGTCATTACAATTAAACAAAAACAAATGAATATAAGAATACGAACATGCTATAGCAGGGGCCGCGGAAGGGGAGGTTGGGGGCTTCAGCCCCCCCCCCCCCCCCCCCACTTTTTTCCAAAACCGTGTACAAAAACGTAAAAATGACCATAGGATTGTGATTTTGTGCATGATCAGCCCCCCACTTTTGGCTCAGCCCCCCCCCCCCCCCCACTTTGAAAACCGTTCCGCGGTCCCTGTATAGATAGCTTGAATGAGCAGCGGATTCAGAATTGGCCCCTGGAATCTGATTCCGTGATTACACGCTGCCCCGGCTCGCGGTGCAGATCTACGAGTCAAAGGGCTCGCGGATCAGACTCGGCTCGCGGGGCAAAAACACAGTTCAGTGGAAAAAATTTACGTCATGAAACACGCACTTAATTGCCACCGGGGCAGACTTGTCTCCGTGTTTATACACGGAGATAAATTGCCGTGTCTGCACCGGCTCGCGTGTCTGATCCTAGGCATCACTAGCCTCTTGTCGAGGCCCTGTCGGCTGCTTTCCGAGCGAACGTGGCAAAGCAAGCTAGGAGAGAGCGAAGCAGAGCGCCGCGAGACAGGGCCTAATTCGCTTCGCGAATAAGGAAATCCCTCGCTTCGCTCGGGAAGCAGCCGCCAGGGCCTCGACAAGAGGCTAAGGCATCACAGGCCTAATTCATTTCCCATAGACTCGTGTGTTGAAGTGGCACTTAAAAAGAATTCTTAAAAATAAGGAGGAAATTCGAGGGTTGAATGTTTACTACCAGTGGATAGGATAAACGTCTGACATTCCATATCTGACCAGAAAAGGCTACCCCGATCGGCTCATTTTAAAAATAAATCAGCATTTATGAAGACTACACCTGACGGGATCAAATTCATCACTTGAGAGAGTAAAATTGCCCTAATTCTTCCGCCAATAAAAATATAGTTCCATAGTTGTGATATGTCTTTCCAATTTGGAAAAAGGAAGTTCAGTAGATACCCTCCCTAAAATCAGTGTTAGATTGTCAGTCATAATCATTCATTTTTGTCAATCAGCAACATCAAATTTAAAAATTGAGCTATGGGTTGGCTCGAATGAATATCTTTTGCCTGCCAGTTGTAGTTAGGCCCGTGCGACACCTACTATTTTGAAGGAACAAAATTGCCTAATTGCCGTGTCTGACCCGCGAGCTGAGGCAAGTTAATCACGTTTACACGCATGAAAAAGGCGAGTCTGCACCGGCTCGCGGATCTGCACCGCGAGGTGGTGCAGCGTGTAAACACGGTATAAGTCGCATGACACGCAACCGCTGCAATACCACTCTAAGATTACGACCACTCAGAAGAGTGCATTTTGATCTTGCATTTGATTTCAAGAGTTGCGACGAAACGTAACCCTTTCTTCAAGAGTCCTTCTGACATGGCGGGCTGGATGCCCACAAAGGGCTCACATATTCCTCCAAAACATTTCTAACAGACAAAATAGGTCAACTCCCAAATCGCACCTCCCTTGAAACAGCCCCTGATTTTTTTTTTCTTTTTGTTTGCTATCTAGCCCCCCCCCCAAAAAAAAAAAAGGGGGGGTGGTCACTCCAAAATGAAGGTACTTTTGGTCAGGAAAAATATGACAAGCGAAAAAAAAATCCTACTAAGTGAAGGTCATTTTGGTTAAATTTCTACTTTTTAGCTTACCAACCTCCTACGGTGTATAACACACGCATCACCCCCTGACAAATCTTGGGTGTGCTTTAGCACCCACAGCACCCCTGTTCCCCAGGGCCATGGTACGAATTCAATCAAAGCGTGGTTGAAAATGATATTACACGAATATTCAAAGGGCTTTTTCACACGTGAATCTTGAATCATCATTGTAATGATAATTACAATTCGTCTTTAGAATCATCGGACCTTTCACACGGAAAATTCGTACCGTAATTTTGAGTGAAACTTAACCATGTTAATTGGAATTCACCTCAGGAGTAGAATTTGAATGTGATTAGCGTTCGTGACTCTAGTTTGGTTTCACACATGGTAAAAATTTGTCATTAGCCTTGTTTTTCACTGGAATCTTCATTCAAATTACGAATTTTTTTTAACCGTTTGAAAGGGTGGAAAGTAACTAACCGCCCTTTCTCACGGTAAAACAATTGTCATTTGAATGATGATTCCAGTGAAAAATAAGGCTAATGACGAATATTTAGCACGTGTGAAACCAAACTAGAACATGGTTAGAACCACGAACGCTAATCACAGTCACGATTACAATAAATTTTTGTATGTACTATTCACATTAAGTAGCAATCACATTGATAAACCTGAATTTAGATAATTGAAATGTAGGGGGAGGGGGTTGTTTTTTATTTCTTATAACTTTTTGAATTTCCACTATTGTAATGCTGATTGAAATCTAGATGAATTAACGTTATTTCCCTACATTGTACTCAGACATGTACCATCATCTTTTTTCCATGTATTCACTTATGATTATTTTGGATGTTCTGTTTGTTATTTCCTAATAAAATTATGTTATTTGTTTGTTTGTTTGATATATTGTAAATATTAGTTTACAGGGCCCCCTGGAAAACAGTACACTGTCAAAAAAAAAAAATGATTTTACAGAAAAAGAAGATTTTGCAGAAAGCAATAATAGAATCATTCTGTAAATTCATAAAACAGGAATTTGTCTGCAATTTAGCAGAACAGGTCTGTTTAAAAAGGGGAAAACGGTGTTTTCTTAAAGGAAATTTGTAAGGTTCCATACACCAAATACCAATTTCCTGTAAGATATGCAATCTGGTAAGATTACAGGTGTTCTCGAGACTGTGCTGCAGGAACTTCTTTTATTTTAAGGAAAATTTTTCTAACAGTTTACAAGACTACTGATGGGGCCACCCTGTGTAAATAAAACGAAATAAATAAATAACTAAATAACAATCATTACAGTGACGATTCAAGATTCACGTGTCAAAATGTCATTACTCTCATTAAGCATACATTTACTGCAATATGAGTGCTGACATTTGTTTGTTTGATATTTATATTGTATTGGATGGCTCTGAATGGAATACCAGAAATATTCCAAGGCCCGTATTCTGAAGTCGGGTTTAGCTTAAACTCAGGTTTAAAGTTGTGATTTAAGTATGGGAAGCCAAAAGTATCAAAATTTTTATTAAGTTGTATATTTCTTATGTTTACTGTGCTCTTTCCTGATTCATCGATGGTGAAGACAATCATCTATTTTTACTTCCTAGAAAATTTTAAATGATTTTAGAGTCAAATGAGCTGAAGTATGATATCTCTACTGTTAGTGATTTATGTAACAATTGGCTATCCATACTTAAACCACAACTTTAAACCTGAGTTTAAGTTAAAGCCGACTTCAGAATACGGGCCCAAGAGTTTAGGCAAATATTCCACGAATCGAAGATGAGTGGAATATTGGCCCTCCAATATAATTATTATCATCTATTCCACCCCTAGCAATAAAAAAGAGTGAGAAATTTGATTGAACAAGTCATATCCATTTATCACATAATGACATCATAACTTCATAAAATTAAATTTGGTCGTTGACATGCGACTTGCATGTACTAGTAGTTCATTATGACGTAATTGAGTGTGCGTTGTGCTTTTATGCTGCGCATCGAATGGCTTTCATCGTTGTACGCGTTATAAATTTCACGCATTCGCGCATGCGCACTATACTGTTGAATATGCTCTCATATTCAATAGCAAATTTTGTACAGGATCCTCTGGGATATTCTTCGGATTTCGGTCATTTACATAATATTGACTGGCCTTGAGGGGAACATAAAATATGTCGCCCGCAACAGAATCATATTGGCCCAAGTCTTTAGACGAGGGCAATATGGTTCTTTCAAGGGCAACATATTTGATGTTTCCCGACAGAATAGCAAGTCAATATTATCATTATTACCTAAGGCTGTACAATGTGTAATTCAAGCTATTTTGAAACAATTTATAGGCCTGTTTGCTTATCACTACTTCTGATTTCAGGTTATTCACGAACTCAGCGAAGTAACCCTACCTTGCTCACATGTGTTCTACGGCGGCCGTACGGCGAGTCGAAAACAGCCGTTTTATTAATTTTGATACAAACCATCTATATGTAGTTGGTACAAAAAAAATGTTAAAACGGCTGTTTTCGACACGCCGTACGGCGTAGAGCAAATGTGACCAAGGTATTAATAAGCAATTGTGACGTAAACTGTTACCTTGCAGTCGCGCATCTTGCATGGCGCGCATATACACTCAACGCGTAGAAATCTACAATTACCGTGTTTACACTTAATCGGCATTTGAATCGGCTCGCGGTTCTGAACCGCGAGCCGATTCAGCATCGGCTTTTTCATAGCGTGTAAACGCGAGCAACTTGAATCGGCTCGCGGTTCAGAACCGGCAATTTGCACCACCAAAGTAGTAGGTTCTGAACCGCGAGCCGATGCAGAATCGGCTTTTTTACTACGTGTAAACAGAAAGCCGATTCTGCACCGGCAATTCGTGCGCATTTCAATTACTTTACCATTGTGACGTAATTGTAAGCGCACTGATCCAGCGTTGTCTTTATTATGACGTATATTGTAGGTATGCGTATCATTTCAGGTTTTTGCATCGGCTCGCGGTTCTGAACCGCGAGCTGTAACAACGTGCAAACGCAATCCAAATGCCGATTCTGCATCGGCATTTGGTTCAGAATCAATTGCCGATTAAGTGTAAACACGGTAAATGCGTTGTTTGTATTTTTTGTTCATATATGTTTTTTGTAAATATGTTTAAAATTCAAATGTAAATATGTTTCAAATGTTGTTACGTTCTCCAATACCCGTTGGGATGATCTGAGAATACATATTACTGTCATTACTGTCATTACGGTTAATAAACTGGTTCCAGCCAGATTTATTAAATACTGAAATTAGCGATCAAAATCGGCTCCTACTGCGCAAGCGCATTAGCAGAAATATGGCCAATATTGCCCTCTGTTTGTACAGGATTCCTATGGGGAAAGCCCGGGGAGTGCAATATGGCAAATGTTTACCTCGTTGGTCTCGGCTTGAAAATTGCGTGCCAAATATGACTTTTATTTATTTGCTAAAATGCCTTGTTTATGTAATAATCTCTGATACTGCATAGGCAATTGATGCAGACCAAAACACGCATTTTTAATGTATGGCTAAAGCGCTCTATAGATGATAATAAGATTTTACTTTCATTTGTATTTTCTGATATACTTTGTTTATCAGAGTATGTTTCCTTTTCTTTACATTTTTCGTTTGTTTGTATGTTTTTTTTTGCTGGAACTACCTTGCTCAAGTTTTCATGAACTTTTTTGAAGTTTTCCTTTTTTCTGTTTATATTTGTCATCATTTCTCTTCACTTCCTGAGAAGAATGAATAAATAAACTGAATTGAATTATATTTACCACTGTAAGAAAAACCAGTAATACTTTCTTTGCTTGTTCCATTCACATGAGCACTATAAATAAGATCGTCTCCAGTCTCTGTCCAGTAAACTTTATTATCAGTGTGATCATACGTGATAGCCCACGGATCAGATCCTGGGTTGACAGGTAACAAAGTGAAGGTCATACTTGACAGATCAGACCAAAATATTTCACTGTGGCCATCATCGGTGACAAATATCTTGCTACCTATTGAAAGAAGTAAGGGGGAACAAAATAATCAGAATCTGCAATTTCCCATATCAAGTAAACTTAAAATAGATTGGATTTATTTCAACCAAAAATTATACACTTCCCTTTTTGAGGAGAAATATACACATTTATTAAGATGGTTTAATACATATCGGTCGTCTGGCTTCGAACACGGTGTACAATTATCATTTTCAATGGATGAAAATTTAGATGCTATTGGGGTAGGCAAGGCAACCCGATTGTGAATTCATTTCTGTCCACTATGAAAAAAAGTATTAAACAGGTCCACTGTCGAGTGCCCCTTCATATTTTTATAAACTTTCTTTCATGATCGGAGTAGCCGTGCTAAATACGGGGCCATGAAAACATTGTATTAAGCGCTATACAATAAGTATTTAAAAAAGTTTACACTTTGAACAAATCCGGGGAATTGAAAAATATACAATATGGGAATAATTTTTTCGCACATATTCTCAGGTTTGGGTCTCATCTATCAAATGAAAGTAAACATTTTAAAAGAATGTTACACTTGAGTGAGCAAATGGGTTTGCGCAGAATGCTTATATTGTCAAGGAAAAAAGACGAAAACAAACTGACCGTGCGGTACATTTTCTTTTGCATTTTTAGCCCAGTGAAATAAAATAGATAGAGTTAAACATTTTGTAACAACTTTGCCACCTAAATTAACATTTCAACCCTAGGTAAGCACAACCTTTACCTTTTTGTACCATTTGGATCTGAGGACATAACAGAATGTAAACAAAGTTTATTTCAGACATCTCTCCAGCATCTTTTCATAAGTTTTTATCATTTAAATTGGTTTACATTCATATTTCATTAAATACTTGTTTCTCCACAATTTTCTCAAGCTTGACAATGATTAAGAAGGGATATCAAGCCTAAGCCAATCATGTGAATCATAGCTCCGTGTAAAGCAAATATCATCACGGTGGTCTCGGTGTGTGGGGAGGGGGGTGGGGTGCAATGGCGCTCTATGAAGTGTTTCAGGAAAGGAAACAAGTTAAAAAGGTAGAAGATATCTTTAAAATCAGTTTTCCTAGCTAAAGTCCATGTGTTCTTCTACGTCTACTTAACGTCTACTTTTATTAATATATATATTTCCAAGTTCTACGCAAATCTGTTTTCACTAACTTTTCAAAAGTAAGTGGTGTTCACTCAAGCGGAAAGAATTTTCGACAGTTATATCGTCATCTGTACAAATGTTTAAATGTGGAAAAAGCTTCAGGATATAATAAATATGTAATTCTACAAGATTATTTCTAAGTGCAAACTTTTTTGACAAGCACTCTATAAATGCTGTACATTATTGTTATTATTATTATTACTATTATTGTTATTGTTATTATTCCACTCTTACATTCGGTTTTCTCGGTTTTTTTTTCTTTTTACCGCTTGAAAAATCATCTGCCCCTCCTGCGCCGCTACTCCATAAAGAATAAAGAATCAAAACGGGGATTAGAAAATCCTTAAGCATAACCAAACAGAATAACGAGCAAACTGGAGTGAATCGACCCCCCCAAAAAAAAAAAAATAATAATAATAATAATAATTAAATAAAGAAATAATAATGATAAATAAATAAATAAAATAAACAAATGAATAATTGAATAAATAGATAGATACAATTATAAATCAACAAAAATAAATACATAAATAAATTAACAAAAACATTTTCCCAATTATAATATAGTCAAAGATACAGGATCACCATGATCATTATTATTCACATTTGTAACATGATGTAGTTATACACAATTTATACGCATGGCAACGTAATAAGTGATAATTATTTCAATACGTACTCAGAATGTCAACGGTTGAGATTGTCGTTGTGGTAGGCTGTGTTGTTGTGGTGGAGATCGTTGTTGTAGTTGGATTTGCTGTTGTAGTAGGTGGTAGCGTTGTTGTAGACTGTGTTGTTGTAGTAGGTACTTTTGTTGTTGCAGGCTGTGTTGTCGTAGTAGGTAATGTAGTAGTATTAGAAGTAATAGTAGTAGTAGTAGTAGTAGTTGTTGATATTGTTGTAGGCTGTGTTGCCTCAGTAGGTACTGTAGTTGTTGTTGCAGGCTGTGTTGCCGTAGTGTGTGCCGTCGTTGTAGGAGGTTGTGTCATTGTAGTTGTGGGAAAAGTTGTGGTAGGATGGGTCGTTGGAATAGGCGGAGTCGCCATTGTTGTAGATTGAGTGGCTGTGGATGAAATCAGTGTTGTCGTCGAGTGTCTCGGTGTTGTAGCCAGGCTTGTTGCAGTTATTGAAATCGAGGGTGTTGATGTTTCATGATACTCGTCTACCAGTGTTGCTGATGTTGCTGCTAATGATGATGCTTGCTCTTGCAGTGAAGCTGTCTCCTGATCAATTGATGTTGTTGATGTAGTTGAAGTAGGTATAGAGGGCACAGAAGAAGCCCCCTCTTGTATCACTGTATGCACAGTATGAGGAAAAATTAATATCTGTATGCATCATTATAGGCCTCATGCAATACATTTCAGAGTGAACTTAACGACTTTGAAAGTGTTGAAATCAATTGATAGAATATACTGAAATAATTAATATCTCATTCGTAAGGACAGCCATAATAAGTGTAATTTAATTTCAGTTAGAACGGAACGGTCTTACTTTTTTGCATCTTATTTTATTTTTGGCCATCAAAACAGGTTTTTCTTAAATAATCCCATGATATGCGGTATCTATTTCATTCTACTTCATCTTTTTAAACATGCAGATCATATAATTTCTTTTAAGAAAAAAATCAAGATGAAAAACACAAACATAACTTACCCTGAGGCGGTAAACAAACATAGTGGAGGAATTTACCATTATGAATGTTATTTATGAGATTGTGATGCATAATGACTGGAACTGGTCGAATTATAGACGTGTCAGCCGATATGAATGGTCTGCAGAAGAATGCGTCTGAAATATTGTATTGATAAGAAATTAATAGTCGGAATTACGTAATTCATATATTAATCTGAAAGTATTTATTTATATATTTATTATTTATTTCAATATATTTAACCAGGGTAGCCCACTCAGCAATAAACTGGTCTCCCGTAAGGCCCTGGAATACATGATAAAAACACGTATAAAAACATTTAAATACATATGAAATATACACAGAAATATTCTAAATAACTTAACTCATATCATAACAGAAAACAGAGTAGCAAGCATACGGCATCCTTAAAAACATGATACTAATTAACAAATTACATACAAAGCAATACATATAAATAAAATGAATTAGATAGACATAGAAAAGTAGATTTCAAATTAAAAGGCAATAATAACATTTAAAAATTTAAAAAGATGCACTTTCAGTTTCTGTTTAAAGATCGATAGAGATTTTGACTGTTTCAAATTAAATGGCAAGTTGTTCCAAAGTAAAATCGCTGAGTAAGATAAAGAATGTTTAAAAATTTCGGTATGAGTTTTTGGGGTGATCAAATTATCTTTTGCTGCATATCTAGTGTTAAAACAATGAGAATCACTTGCAAAAGTAAACATATTACGATAGAATTCCGATGACAGACCATTGATACATCTATACATAAAAATAAACTTAAATAGGTAACGCGATCGTTGAAGGGGAGCCATTGGAGTTCACGAAACATTTCTTTTGAGGGGGTATAAAAATTACATTTTAGGATTAATCTAGCCGCTCTTTTTTTAGTTTGATTATACGATCTGTATGCATATTGAAACGCAACCCCCAGATTTCACAGCAATAATCAAGGTGTGAATGAACTAAACGTAGGTATAGAGTCTTGAGGGTATTTTGGTCAACATAAGGTCTAACCCTTCTTAGTATACTTAGGCTGGCATACACCTTTTTACATACATTATCAACTTGGTATGACCAAGATAGGTGTTGATCAATTATGACTCCAAGACATTTTGTCGTTGTACACCGTTCTATAACATCTCCATTAAATTTGATAATTACATTTTCCATAGAAATATTAGATAGCTTTTGGGGTGTCCCTATTAACATAAACTTTGTTTCATCCGTGTTAAGTTTTAGTTTATTTACGTTTAACCATTCTTTTAAGGAATTCATATCATCTTGAAGCTTATATTGAATATCTTGTGCAGACGTACTGTGAACATATAATGTGGTGTCGTCTGCGTACATGGTAATACTACAATATTTCAGGGTATGAACCAAATCGTCTATGTATATTAAGAAAAGGAGCGGCCCAAGGACGGACCCTTGTGGTACTCCTAGCGAAACAGATTGCTCATCTGAGAGAGTGCCTCGTACAGCTATACTCTTTGGGTTCTATCATTGAGATAAGAATTAAACCACGTAATAACTTTATTTGAACATCCAATACGACGTAATTTGACCAACATTACCTGAGTGTCGACAGTGTCAAACGCACGTTTTAGATCAACGTAAATCGCACCTATTGTTTCCCCAATGTCAATGAAGCGTAACCATTGGTCTGTAAGCGACCCCAGTGCTGCAGAGGTCGAATGACCGGGTCTAAAACCGAACTGTGATTTACTTAAGATATCATGTGTGGTTAAAAAGGAATATCATTGTTTGTGAACAACCTTTTCTATCAGTTTACTTACAACAGGCAAAATTGCAATTGGTCTGTAATTGCATATCAAATTAATTTCCCCTTTCTTAAACAATGGACAAATTTTAGAACTTTTCCATTCATCTGGATAAACTCCCTCGTTAAATGACATATCTATCAATTTTGTTATTTGAGGGATTATTTCTGTTTTAGCATTTTTTAGTTGTGAACTACTAATATCATCAACGCCAGTTGATTTATTGGTGTCTAATTTCGATAAAAGATCAGCACTTTCTTTAACTTCTTCAAAATCAAATTCATAAGGAGGATCATGCTTTCTTACATTATTCTGTTTCATTGCATTCGAGTGTGAAAAGACTTCCTTTCTGGAGTTCAGGATTTCTTACAGATTCAACGAAATAATCATTGAATGCGTTACTTATGATTTTGTCATCACGGCAAGAAACATTTTCTATTTAAAAAATATTAGGAATAAGTAAATGTTTTTGTGGTAATAATACATTTAGATATTTCCGCATTTGTTTAACATTGTTGGCAGATTCACGAATTTTAGAAGTGAAATAATTTCTTTTAGATTTTTCCATTAAGATGTTGACATCATTACGCAGTTTTTTTGTAATTCTTCCAAATACACAAAGTCTGGCTTTCATCGTGATCTTTTGAATTTTTTCCGTTTAAAAAATTTTGATGCAACGAATCCCGATTTCTCATTAACTTTCTTATATCTGGCGTTATCCATGGGAGAGTCTCTTCACGTACTCGTAAATATTTTAGTGGTGCTTTTTCCTTAATGGTTGAAACAAAAATGTCTTTCCATTTATTCCAATACATGTTGACGTCAGAGATAACTTCAAGATCAGACCAGGGAGAATCCCAGACTTTCTGAAGAAAATCATCAGATCCCAATTGTTCGTTAGAACGAAATTTGATTACCCTATTAGAATGTGTTTTGTTTTTATTACACCTTCGAATAGCATACACGAGATAATGATCACTCAATGATGTGTGAACACAACCAAATTCAACAATAGTTTCACTCTTTGTAGAACATAATCATGATATCAATTAATGAGCTTGAGTTATTCGTTACTCGTGTTGGCGTATCAATCAACTGTTTAAAATTGAACGATCCAAATAAAAACTCCAACTTGGAGACTTGAGAAGAATTGTCATTTCCTAAAAGGTTGCAATTCAAATCACCAAAGACTAAAATTTCATCAATCATCTTACATGAACAATGAACACATTCCATTAACTCTGTGAATTTCTAAAAAAATGAGGCATCACTTGATGGAGGTCGATAAACACAGAAAATCAGAATGTCTTTTTGAAAAGGCAGTCGTAATTGAATACATATCAGTTCAAGGTCTGGATTTTCAAAATCTTGACGCCTAATATATTGCAAATTACGTGATATGTAAATAGCTCCACCTCCTCCGGAACGTGTTCTATCAAAGTAGCAAAAGTAGCAAAAGCAAAATATAGTAGTCGGGGCCGGCCAAGCTGCATTGTTCAGTATAGGGGGAGGGGATTCATCCACATTTCAGTTCAGATCGACTGCTCGAAGAGCTAAACCATGAGGGTTTTTTATTTATTTATTTTTATTTATTTATTTATTTATTCATTTTTATTTATCTATTTCTATTTTTGGGGGGAGGGGGGGGGTTCTGTAGTCATAAGGCCTGGAATTTGAGTACCTTACACTTTATTTTTAACAATAAGATTATGTATCTAATAAAGCCTACCTAAATGAATAAGCCTTACTTTGAATGTGTGCTGACCTGGAAACTTGATATTCTTAGCACTTGTTATTACTATGAAAAGGATGAGTATGTCAAATAAAATAATGTGAGCGCAAAGCGCGAGTTGAAATCTCTTTATATGAAATAGGAACATTTTAACAAATGTTAGAATGTTACTTTGTTAATGTTCTATACATGTTCACCTTTTCATTGTAATCTAAATATTACTTGCTTATCATGTATGTATGTATGTATTATTATGAATTATGATTATAATTATTCTTTGTTTATCATGTATGTATTATTATGAATTGTAAATGAAAACAAGAGTGTAAAAAGTAAATTCAAAAGAAATTAAATCAAAAAAATTAAATATTGCGAGCGCGAATTTATCTATAATTCAGGTCTGCAAACGGAACATTTTAAGCACTCTTCTTGTAATGCACGATGATGCGTATCTCATTGAACAGAATAACTAAATCACAAAGGGAGAACAAATTCAGGGAGAATGGGGGGGGGGGTCTTAAGTTAAGAGGGAGAAAAGGGGGAGTTGAAATAAAATGAATTAGAATACTTACATGTGATATCCAAATACGATATCAGTAGACCAAACATAATAAGCTGGTATAGGAACAGGCGGGAAAACTGTCAGTAAACACAATATTATGAATTATAAACTGACTGTAATGTAAGATGCAAAAAGTATCCCTTGCTGATGCAGTCACCCCCCCCCCCTCCAAGGTATAACGTTTATTTTATGATAATAATAATAACAATAGTAATAATAATAATGATTATTATTATAATAATAGTAATAATAATAATATGTCCATTTATATAGCGCAGTTACTATGTGCGTAATACTCAACTGCGCTTTGATACTTGGTATATCATAATAGAATTACCCCGACTGTAGCTGAGCTGACATTTTAATAGGCGCTAAAGCGTTCAAGGAATAAATCCCACCGAGTATATATTCACCTCACCTGGGTCGAATGCAACACAATGTGGATAAATTTCTTGCCGAAGGAAATTGCGCCATGGCTGGGATTCGGACCCACGACCCTCCGTTTCAAAATCCGGAGGCTAATCCACTGGGCCACAACGCTCCATGCACAAGGGACCAACATAACGTTAAAAATCTTTTGTGGACATGGTAAATTGAAGATGAGCGCTTAAAGGATGTGAAACAAACTATAACAATCCCATGGGTTTTCTTTTCTTTTTATTCTGTTATTTTGTGAGTAAAAAGGGTGATAAACACACGTTTGAGTACAGGATCATACAACACATAGTCACTTTAAGATTCTAGGTGGGTGTATTTTCAATATTATTGACCACTACAATTCGAATTAGTGGCTTCTTTGACGAAATTTATCGTATCTCTGTGAGGGAGATCAAGAAAGTCCCTGTGCTTACTGTTCTCATTTTAAGCAACTGGCAATATCCAATCTGAAAGGATTTTATAATTAATGAAACATTTTTCTAATGCACAAAAAATATTATTTATATGGATGCAAATTAATTAAAAAACTTACCATCTTTAAAACGTTTGAACATATATCCCTTTGCAAATGTCACAAACCCTATTCCTAATCATCTCAGTTCGAGAGTGGCTGACAATTTTCTACTGAATTGGTGATTTCGATAAGTATTACAGGAAACCTTTCAGAGAATGTCCTAGTTTAAAATGGTGCCCAACTTGACCCTTACTTCAAGCTTAAACGTCATAGCATTCAGTACATCTCTGTTTATAGACATTCTCTTTGTGTGCGTACAACTACTCTTGTGTTTAATTTATGACTATCTGCTAATTAGATATATTCCTTATATACCACTCTTATTCATTGCAGGTTTTCTCGTTATAAATAACGACCATCTTGGTCTTTTGAGCTGCGATCGAGACAACCATTCCTTTCGTACCTTATCTCGTTTTGTCCGTTCTCGTTAGTAATGATAGAGTTAATTACCCAACCTTGCACGATACCGGAAATTAAAGAAGCAAGGTTATTGATACATTTAGGAAAATATATTTGTCAAATGAAAAACCATTTGTTATCAAGTTCCTTCGAATTTATAACCCCGCAATAATGAAACTGGGCTATCAATCGGTTTTTTATGTGGATGTCTAATCAAAATGATTTCTATAATTAGTATCCTTGTCCTTTAATTCGCAAAGTTCGAATTCTATGGTTTAAACAATAGTAAAAATAAAAGCTATTTAAGTAAACGGATGGAAGATCTGACTCTTCTCAAATGATCTTTTGAATTCTTAGACCTTGTCTCTGTTGGTCAAAGGCAAGGAAATGGTTGAAACCCATGGCTCGCAAACAGTATAGGCAGCAGGATTATTAAACTAGGGAATAAGTAGGGAGCAAAAGAATATTGGAAGGGGGGCAAAAGCGGATAAGATTTTTTTTTTTTTTTTTTTTTTTGGGGGGGGCATATTTTACAAAATTGAGCTCGAAGCCCGAGCTTATATTTAAAAAATCCTGACCTGAAAAGGGACTTGTCCTCAAACAGGACTTTTTGTTGTGACTCATAAAGATGATGCATTTCTCACCAAATAAATTATGCGAGCAAGAAGCGCGAGCTGGAAATTTTTGAGATTCTGAGCTGATAACTAGACGTTCTAAGCTCTTCTTGTAACAAAGGACAAAAAGCATTGATGCGAGCAAATTTGATATTCCGAGCTGTCTTATCTCCGTCCCTATCCCTTAGCTCTCTCTTAATCCGTCTTTCCTCCTCCTTCTCCTCCATCTCCTTATCTCACCCATTTGCACTACCACTCCCCCTATCTCTCTCTCTCTTTCTCGCTCTTCATACATAGCTAGATGTTGTGTACCATTAAGATTTAGGGGAATTAATTTCAAGAAAGCATGCGAAATAGGCCTTCCTTAACCCTAAAAGGACTGGGGGCCATGATGCCCCCCTCGACGCTTCGCGCGATATTTCCGAAACGCAAAAAGATAGCGCCGCAAAACTTTCTGACTTTTTTCTTTGACGTCTCGCGCAACTTTTGAGACCAAATTCGCGACATACGGGTATAGCATCGCGACGTCACGTGACTTTTTACGAGAAATGTCATGCCGAAAATGACTAAATTTTATACTTTGTGAACAAAGTCTATGGGAGATGAAATTCATAAAAGGGTGATTATTTTTCGTTCTAATTGGTCTGCTTAATTGATTTAGGGTTTAATTTAGTTGCTGAATGGTCTGTAATAATTTCCATTGAAAAAAAACACCGAAAAACATGAAAATGAAAAAACAGAAAAATACATAAGAAATTATAAAAACAAAGAAATACATAAGGAATTTTTTTGTGTGGAAACCTTTAAATTAGATTACAAAGATGACAGCTGCAAAAAAGAAGAAAATCTGAAGTGAAATTGGGTGTTAAATTTGCAAATAATGTTTTTCATGAATAAATTTGCATATTTTATTCATAATGAATAAAAGATAGTTATTTTCAGAATTTCTTTTTATACTAGCATGTATTTTAGGTGGTAAGGAATGTACGTGCCAAATTTCGGCGCGATCGCGCGAACGGCGGCCGAGATCAGAAGGGGCATCATGCCCCCCCCCCCCCCCCGTCCTCAATACATCTCAAATAGCCCAGTCATTTTAGAGTTAAAAGTGTAATGCGCTCTCCCTCTCCCACCATTTCCCTCTGGGTAACAACATTCATGATAGTTCATTGCATGAATATAAACACAGGCATAATATACAATTTGGAAGCTATTGAATTTGAAATCCAACATTTACCATATTTCCATCCGGGCCATAGGGGAAAAAATCAAGATTAATAAAGTAAATACTTTCCATAGTATATGTGCACAAAACATCAACGAAAATATTATTTGGAATGGAATTATGAGAACTGAGCAAGTCATTAATAATGAGAATTGGGACATTGTATCGATTATATTGATAGACATTATGTAACCAACCATGAAATTTGTGCATGGTAATGGGAAATATTAGTCATCTACATTTGTATGACAATAATTAATCAGGAATCTCATCATCGGGACGGTGAGGAGGGTGAGGGTGGTGATGATATTAATATCGATAACAACAATTATGAATTTATAACAGCAGTAGTAGTTGTTAAAGTAGTTATTGTAGTAGTAGTAGAAGTAGTAGTAGTAGAAGTAGTAGTAGTAGTAGTAGTAGTAGTAGTAGTAGTAGTAGTAGTAGTAGTAGTAATAGTAGTAGTAGTAGTAGTAGTAGTAGTAGTAGTAGTAGTAGTAGTAGTAGTAGCAGCAGCAGCAGCAGTAGTAGTAGTAGTAGTAGTAGTAGTAGTAGTAGTAGTAGTAGTAGTAGCAGCAGCAGCAGCAGTAGTAGTAGTAGTAGTAGTAGTAGTAGTCGTAGTAGTAGTAGTAATCGCAGCAGCAGCAGCCGCAGCAACAATGATGATGAAAATACTTAAACAATAGGACCGATGATGTTGTCGATGGTCATATCCATCTTCATCGTGATCATAACTAGTAAAAGTCATAGTATTTCCCCATTGCCCCCCCCCCCCCTTACATGCACTACCATTATCTACTATGGACCTGCCATTATGCTAGAGTTTATATATTACCCTTTCTCCTTTCTTTCTCTTTACCTTGCCCTCTTCATCTTTATACCTATATCTATATACAATGGGTACCGGTAGGAAGTAATTTCTCAAGAAGCTGTGTGCGCTGTGAACGCCTAGCTTAGCCGGGTAATATAGGAGCGCCTTGAGCACCTAACAAGGTGGATATGTGCGCAATATAAATACCCTATATTATTTATTATTATACCACTATCTTCACTATAATAATAATAATAATAATAATAATAATAATATGGGGTTTGTATAGCGAACGTATCCACCTTGCTAGGTGCTCAAGGCGCTCCTATCACTCATCTTCACTTTCCCAGGTTAGACAACTAAAATTGATTTTAGAAGCCATTACCAATATCATCAGAGTTATGATTTTACTTCACTTGAAATCAATTTCAGCTTTTACCGAATGTTGGAGAAAGGTTACATCCCTCAACATCATTCAACACAAATGAAGAATAAATAATCCCATGTATCATTCTCATTTAACCATTATATTTTTATTTTAAAAATTTCATAATACAGCAATAAGATGAAATCATTAGCAGAGCTTATAGACAGAATGATAAATCCAGCTGTCATTCAACTCTCTTTAACAAACCTTCTTAAGGGACATGTATTCAAAGAAACATGGATGACAATAGTTTTTACATAGCAACACAACTCTGGAGCAGCTTTTTGCATTGAAACATTACAAAGGTGTTACTTCATTAGGACATATTCAATTGATAGTCATCAACATTTGGCACCGAGCGGGCCTTTGAGCCCCATCCCACCCCCAATTTTATTTATGGAATATTTTCAAATGGGAAATGCTCTCTGTGGTTGGTGCTTGTCAAAAAATGTATGAAAAATGTTCCATGTTACTTTATAGTCTTTTTTTTGGGGGGGAGGTCAATTTTCTTTTGAAAAGAGTGCTCCATGTCTCTGGTAGATCCTCCCCTTTTTTATCTTAATATCTAAAATAAAGTACAATGCACTCATCTGATTTGATGGAGAGAGGGGTCCATTCACAACCACAACACATACCTTAACAATTGTACATAACATGGATTTCATTTATGATTGTACACTGTATTCAATAGTCATTAGATTTTGTTCAAAGATCGATTACTATTTAAGCTTTATGGTATTTAGCCCCAAATTTCAATACTAAGCTTTCGCGAGTTCTAATTTTTAAATTTCAATACTTTAAATGACAAATTTATCAATATAAAATAAACTTTTTAAAGCAGCAAAGAATGATATATAAGCAGAATATTTCCAAATCCAAATCATTTAAAGGGAAAGTTTGACAGAAAAATTTAATACTTGCCATAAAATACATGTGATATTTAACATATCTTTTATTTAATGTGTATACTGGTATTTTTTTTGCACACATTGGACAGCAATTTGATTGGAGAAAAGATTGAAATTGAATTTTCAGGATGAATAAATGTTTTTGTACAACCATTGGTTATGAAATAAAAATATGATTTAATATCTGCAGACAAAACAATCCCATCTTTAATAGAGGTGGGAATAATACAGTATTATACATTATTATCAAAGTAATATTATTGGACGATTTCATCATGTAAAATTCAATATCACTTGGGCTATAAGCAAATGCTATTATTATTAGATAGTTCACTTACTGCTCATAAAAGAAAACTAACTACATTTCCTATGAAGTTGTGTTTGCTAATTGATCAGATCTGATCAGATCACAAGACATAATCAAATACACCACGATACTATCTCCCAAACACGTTTCAAAGAAAATCACAAATTTTACATGAAGGCACCTGATTGGACTTATTGTATCAAAATATGAAAGACAAAATTTCTGATATATAGAACAACTAAATGAAGTAAAATAAAGGTAGTCAACAAAATAATATAGAAAAGAAAAAGAAATCTACAAATCTACAACAAAAGCAGTTTTGATCAAACATGCTCCCGTGCCTCACTAATCAAGGTCTCAAAATATTTCCACCAAGTCTTGGAATATCAATTGATATGGCTTTGCAACCATTAATAATGTGAGAAATAATTCAATAACAATGACATAAAAGTTTTTAATTATGATGAAAGTAGTAGTGAAAGTAGATTACTTGAATGTTGTAGACTGCAAGGGAAGCTTGACTCCTGCAAGGCATGCCTGACTGTTTTCCCTTTCACATGCATTATCTAGAAAAAGCACCACCACAAAATCTATATACGGACATTCAATAGACATTCTATTACAATGATTTGCATACATGTTATAGGAGGGGAGAGTTGACTATGAACTCTAAATCAAATATAAATCCAAGAAAGAGATACAGACCTCATTCTCATCTACTTTCTTAAACTAGTTAATTGGAAGCCAGTGGTCTTGGAAGCAATCGTAAGTGGTCTCCCAACCAGTTTGGAAAACCACCTGGCGATGCAGTTTTCAAGACCACTTTGACTGGTTTCAGCATAGGCTTAGATACAGCCATTCTTTGGAAAGTGATCTTCACACCAAAGTACAAGAGTATGTGCATGTTGGGCATGCTACTCATTGCACACTGTGTGTAGAATGATTACGCTGTAGTTTTAACTTACATGCAAAACATGTGAAGCCATTGAGAGCATTCCCATATCAAAAAGACAATGTTATGGAAAAAGGTTCTGAAAACCATTTCAGGATATGGTGATGAAGATGATAGCAAAGTGATCTTCTGGTTTCCTAAACTGTTTCGAGGTAAACCAGTTTGAGTAAGTACATCTAGATTACAATTGGGTCATAATTAGCAATCATTTGCTCTTAAACTTGCAAATCAAAACCAAAGGATTTGTCTCTTTACAACATTTTTTTTTTCTTCATATTTTTAATATTTATAATTTTGGTAGCAATAGTTTATAAGAAATCAAAGCTCGTATACCATATAATAGCCCACAGTGTAGGTCTGCTGCATTTTGTTTCTTCCTAATGCAAGATACCATAATGAATATCACATGAAACTTTTACTAATCATACCTATATTACTTCTGTGTATATGACAAGATTTCTATTTCCCTATTAATCTTCTAACCTAATCGCCTATATGAAGATTGTATTCAAGCAAATTATAATGTAATTTTTGACCAAATTCCTATATCTTTCATGGACAGTAAAATTGCCTAGACCTGTATCTTTCACTTGATCTGATATAATTCCAATAACCATAGTTACATAGTATTGTTTTACATGGTTATTTCAAAGTGCACAACTTAAAAAAATACACAAATTTCTTGACCTCCGAGCATAAATAATAGCTGAGGGAATCCTTGGCAAGAACCAGTGAAGAACTGTTTTGACTTAATGTCCAAGGAAATAAAAGATCCTTTCAAAACACTTTGAAACCTTTCATGAGGACCAGTCATGTCGATGTATCTTTAAATTGGTTAATATATACTTTGTTCTTAGTCTCTGAGTTTGCCATTGTGTTTTCACAATGATATAAAACCCCTTCTCCACACTATCCAAGGTTCCACCCAAGTGTTACATCTTAAGGTAACCTAGTAGGATGTGAAATCCAATGTAATGTGCCTAGCATAGCAATAGAGTTTGAAAACTCTTGTAAAGACTGGGTGAGGGCAAGCAAGAATCCCATGACTAGTTTATTTGTCAAAAGTAAAAATAAACATGTTTCAAAACACAAACATGAAACATAAAAAAGGCGTGTTTGGAAAGATGTTCCTGCAGAAACACATTAAAAAAAGGCAGATTAAAAGTAATGGTGATTTGAATCATGACTCTATTGAAGACGTCATTGTGTCGGCCTACTTCCTTATTTAGTTCAAACTGAGCGCTGCCAGTGGTATTCTTTGCTTTCGCTTCACATAGTAATTGTACAAATGTATTGAAAATCAGCGCTGTGTATCTTTTCCAATTCAAACCTAAGTCCTGAGTCAAACTGCGCACTTCGATGGGCACTGGCTAGGCTTGAAGTGAGGGGGAAACAGTGTTGGAGAGAGGGTCGATTAAACCCTGATTGAGGGGGAAACAGTGTTGGAGAGAGGGTCGATTAAACCCTGATTCTGCAGTTACCATGATTTATAATTGTGTTTTGAAAAATGATTCTAACTAATGAGGTCGCATAAACACAGCTCTTGAGTCTTTGTTCATTGTGTTAAGAACTATATAAACATTATTACTATTATAATCATCATTACTACTTTCATTCTCAAGAAAATTAAAAAAATATGAAGTGTCATTGTGAAGTGCTAGGATATATATTGAATACATATAAAGGTCACAATATCTTGACTTTAGATTATTCTATTAATAAAAAAAAACTCAGTTTGAATAAAAACCAAACATCTTTTGCTACCAGCACAAAAGAGATAATCAAGACCTTCATGTGTCAGTATTTTTTTGTATACATATTCTTTTTCTGAGAGCAGCATTATCAAGAAATGTTTTGTTTTTATCATTCAGGCAGATTGAGCATGATGAGTATGAATTATGAGATCAGACTCAACACATAAATATAATCACTGCCTATCATTCTATCAAGTGAATTAATCTGGTGGAATATATAGTCATATATTGTTACAGCGCTTTGTTACCCATTTTACCTATTTACACAGGAATTATTGCTTCTCTGAAACAATAGGCGAGTCATCCATAGAAAATCATAAACTTTAGTACATACAGAATTCACCATCTGAATTTTAAACATATCCCGTATTTACATGTACATGTCTTAGCAAATAAAGCACAATACAAATGAGCTCTGACAATAAAATAGTAACTAGAAACCTTTTCAACATAAAATGCAAAAGAGCTTTTCCAGATTATATATCCTTGTTTAATACCGAATAAATGATTTTGAAATTCACATTATGAAAAAAAAAGACTTTTGTCAAAATTCCCTTCTCCCAAAAGAGTTGAATTATCAGGAAAATTTAATTACAACTAAACTACAGATAAGTCGTTTGTGGCCTTATTTGCGAGGCAATTGTTTCTTTAAAAGCCATATACATAGTATGACGGAGTAATAAAGACTAAACTTGTAAATCTAACCTCTTTTACAGGCAAAAAGAAATCACAATTTCTGAGGAAAAGTCTTCAGAACATAAAAGAGTCCTCAAAATATAAAATCAAGGTTATTGCTCTGCAACTAAACAGATAGATCATCGGATACTGAAATGCCTACAATTTGATAAATTACACCAAGAGCATTCTGGCAGATACAGTGTATTATTTTGTATGAAAATTTGGCAGGATCTTTCTTTTTCTTTTTACAGCTGTATTAAAGGGAAGAAAAATGAAATTAAGCAGGCACCTTTTCTCAAAATTAACCTCAGACCATTATTCAATTTCAACGTACAATGAAATACCAATATATACATATTGAAAGCAGTGTAAGGAGCATCATGATTCGTTGGCCGTTTGTAATTCCTTTAACCGTACTTGAATCTTGGCAAACGTAGGTCTCCTCTCAGGCTGCATCTCCCAGCATTTCATCATGAGTTCATGGACATCTTTACAATTGTCTCCAGGAGTCTGCATACGACTGCCTTCCTCAAGGTAAGCCATCACATCATCAGCAGGCTGAAGATAGATTAACAAAACAAATGACCGTGTAATATCATCTATTATCACCTACATGTATACAAGGCATTTTACCTGATAAATAAATGTCACATTTCGCTCACTACTTTTAATACGAGACCAACGGGGTAAACATTTGCCATGTTGCCCTACCCGGTCTTAGCCCATAGGAATACTGTAGAAAAACAGAGGGCAACATTGGCCATATTTCTGCTAGTGCGCTTGCGCAGTAGGAAATGATTTTGATCGCTAATTTCAGTATTTGAAAAATCTGGTTGGAACCAGTTTGTGAACGAACGCATTGTAGATAATGCACAGCGTAGCCAGAGTGCATACGCATTCCCAGCTAATCAAACCCAAGCGCAAGAATTTCACGCGTTAAGTATATGTGCGTGCCATGCATGATGCGCGACTATGTGGTATTACGTCACAATTGCTTTATAGCAAGGATTACTTTGCCAAGTTTGTGAATAATCTACATGTAAACCAGGAGTAGTGATTTTAAGCAAACGGGCATATAAATTGTTCTACATAATAGCTTGAAATACACATTATACAGCTGTAGGTAATAATAATAATATTGACTGGCTCTTCTTTCGGGAAACATAAAATATATTGCTGTTATATAAATGAAATTGTAAGAGCAATTACATTCATTTATTTAGTTATTTCCTCTTTAAGGATATTCATAGAAATGATTAAGAATATTCCAGAATGTCTCAGTAAAGCTTTGTTAGGCATGCTATTTAATGAGATAGAATAATCTTTGTTATTTCTGGAATGTACTAAGATAGACAATAGACTGCTAGTGGCAGTGAAAAGGACAATAGGATTAGCTATGTTGTTTACATTGTTAATTTCACTGCGGTTATTCACAAGTCTTCTAAAATCAAACTGCTCTAGAAATTGGCAGAATGTTCTTTTAGTAGACAATACTAGAAGCTTCCAGAATAGTGAATAATTTGTATATAAGCTGGCAGTTTCTTCAAAGAACATCATCGTATCAGATCAGAACTCAGAGTTTCACGCCAGACTTTATGTCAGAGCATAGTTTATTTCCAACTGGAATACAACATTTATCTTCTGTGGAATTATTTGCACGCTATCAATGATCTGTTTGCAATTGCTTTGAGAGAGGAATTCTCAGTTCTTATCGAGATCATCAAGCTGTTTTAATGAATGCTTTTCAACTCATGGATTGCTAAAATTGACTGTTAATCATCATCAACATCGTCTTCACATACATTTCAATTCGTTGCAGCGTTACAGGGACTCTTATCATTCATCGTGTTTCAACATCAATTTCATCATTGCCAGCATTGTGGACATTAATTAAGGAACCTTTGCCAGCCAACCTGGATACTATTATTTGGAATATAATCAGAACTGATACTTCAAGAGATGTAAGATCATTGTTTTTGTTTTGTTTAGTGATCTATTTCCTGTAATAAAGGAAAAGGAAATAAAATTTACAACTAAATTTTCATTGTTATTTGTTGCAGTATCGTAACATTGCCCTTAAAAGACCCATATTGCCCTCGTCTAAAAACTCGGGCCAATATGATTCTGTTGTGGGCGACATATTTGATGTTCCCCCCAAGGCCAGTCAATATTATGTAATTACATGTATATCCCTCTATCAGGCTGTTCAGACTGTCCCCGTCACCTGGGGGAAGGGGGAGAGAAATCTTATCTCTTTACGACCGACCGTCCATACATCCCCCGGTGTCCGGGAGATTGGCACCGGGGATGAGTGGGCTAGGTCATCGGCATGGTTACGTAAGGCGCGCCCACACATAACGCGGAAAATGCAATTACTTGCAGCTAGCCGAGCACTAGCACAGTACCTGAGCGGAAGCAGTTCTCTTGACACCACATTCCGCGCATGCGCACTTATGATTAAAACAGGTGGGCGATCTCGGATTACGAGCCAAGGTCACCCTTCCTTCGAAAAACCCAGGGGATAGAACCGGGAGACGGGGGACAATCCTCCAGACCGTCCAGACTGTCGATTTTCCGGGGGATGTCCCGGGTGACGGGGGATAGTCTGAACAGGGGGTATATATGCCATAACACCATCGGTAGGCTAAAGATAGAAGAATAAACAAATCTATTTACTGATTTTGATAAACAAGCATAAAGTAGCAACCATTATAATCTTATAGGTGTGGCTTAACACCATTTGTGGGCTGAAGATAGGATGAACAAAGATATTGACTTTGTGATTTACAACCATGTAAGAGCAACAACTATATGCCTGTAGGTAGGCTATCACATAATTAGCAGGCTCCTGAAACAATTCACCACTGACTTCTTCTGATTTACAACCATGTAATAGCAACAATTATATTTCTTTAGGTAGGCTCCTACTACAGATAGAATGACATGTGGGATGTAACTTGCCTTAAATCAACTGCATTTTAAGATTGCAGATATGACCATTCTAAGAATCAATAGCAGTGGGATTTCACAAAGAGTTGAATCTGACTAAAAGTCTAAATAACACATAATCTCATTATACACTGTTGTGCGTGTCCCATGAGTGTCATCTGACCAATACAGTGGGAAATTTAAGTGGGATATTTGTGAAACACCACCCCCCAATCACCATCACATACAAGAAGTGTAGGTTTCTGTTTACAAATTCCAGTGGTTGGATGGTTGTCATATTTACAATCATTTTCCTGTTACTAGTTTCACTTCCTTAATTGCTCAAAACAAAGAAAAGTAATAAATTACAAATAATATGTAGTTGCAGAAACAGACATTTCTCTCTCAATAGTCAAATATCTAAATCAAGACGGTGTCAAAGGAATCATGCCTGGTTTTTTAGGTTCCTAAATGAAATTGGATAAAAAGAGATTTTCATTTAAGTCTCACTTTAACCCTAATTCTCCCGGGGGGGGGGGGGGGGGGGGGCCATTATGGCCCCCCCCTCGACAATTTTCGCGATATATCTGCTGCGCAAATTTTTTTGACCTCGCCGCTCACTGACTTTTTACTTTCAAGTCTCGCGCAAATTTTGAGACCAAATTTGTGACGCCCGGGTACGTGGTTACGACATTACGCAACATTATGTAAGTGCATGTCAGACCCAAAATTGCTCATAAACGTGATTTCATGTACAAATCCAATGCAAATTGTGTATTTGGCCAAAATTCATAAATGTATCATTATTTCTACTTTTAATGATTAAACTTAATTAATTTTGCCTTGTTTATGATCAGAATTAAGTCTGGAACTATTTCCATCGAAAAAACAATAAAAAACAAAAAGTAAAAAAACAAGGAAATACATAAGAAATTAAAAAAACAATAAAATACATAAGAAATCGGTCTTTGTACCAGAATTTTTTTCATTCACAATTGTTAGGAATGCTATAAAGAGCAAAAAGTATGATTTCATGAATAAATTAGCATAATTAATTCATATAAAATAAAAATATATGAATTCAGTGAAATATACCAATGCAACTGCGTAGATTACGTCATTCTCTACCATCATGCAAATTTTCGTTGTGATCGCGCAATCCACGGCTGAGATCTTAAGGGGGGGCCATAATGGCCCCCCCCCCCCCCCCCCGGGAATCAAAATACCCCGGGAGATTGAGGGTTAATACATTAACAACAAAAATACGCAAACTTGCTTGTTTTTATCTCTCCAACCAGACTTTTTAGTTTTTATTTTAAATTGATCTTTGGGCATTTGTGTATTACATAGATTGCATCGATCATTTTGTGCAATTAATAATTTAATCATACAAATCAATTTTACATCAATAAGCCAGTTCGTAGTTCCTTTCTGCGCATGATCAAATTCAAAAGATTCTACGCATGATCAGAGGAAGGTCATTTGTACTAATGTGACATGGTGGTTTAAAAACTAATGAGATAAGCACCAACTTTGATGTCTTGATTATTCATATATTCTTTTGAATTGTGGTTTTCATTTACATCCACAAAAAACAACAATGCGTCCACGAACGACTGGTATTTCACAGTTTGCCAAGTACATTGTGCAACATGCTATGATTTGCATTCAAAGTAGGAATGCAGCAAATACCTTCAAAAAGTGTTCATTGGTGTGCTATACCAGTCACCTGGTCTATTCAATTTCTTCATCCTGCTATGTAAGGCAAGCTTACGTAATACCTTGCTTTGAAATCTGCCTATCATAATGAAAGAAATGAAAGGTCATTTGACCAAAATTGTCCATGAGTAACTACGAACTGGTCTATTGAAACGGCTCCTGGATCACATACCTCTATCTCAACATCAGATCATATCAAAGGGAAGACTATCTCATCATATTATGGAAGCTATTGTCCTAATAACATAAATCTGGAATGCAATAAGCTGGCATAGCATGGTTACATGGCTTATTTTCTTTCAAGTATTGCGCAACTTTATGTACTATAGATACCAACTTTGCACAAATTTGCCTGAAACAGCATCCCCCTTCTTACTCTTCAAAGTAAATAAGTCTTTTTAGGGTGAAGAAGCAATGTGTGAGTGTGACTTACCACTCTTGGATATGGGACTCTTCCAAATGAAAACAACTCCCAAAGTAGTATACCAAAACTCCACACATCAGATCTGGTTGTGAATTGCTGAGAGAAAGTGGGAAAATTAAATCTCCAATAACAATTCATAGCTACAAAGATCATTCAATTTAATTGGCCATGAAATGAAATATAGACATTTTGTATTTGTAATTTCAACAGGTCTTTATGACACAAGACCAAGAAAAACAAAAAGAAAACCAAGTAGTAACATTGGTTTATTTTTAATTGGTCTTTATATGCCAATTTGTCCAATTACCAACTCGTCTACTATCACTTGGTCTACCATCCACATGGTCTAATTGGCATTTCGTCCACTCACCATTTTGTCTAATAACCAGTTGGTCCGATAGCCATTTAGTCCATAATTGGACTGAGTGTTAATTGGGCGAAATAAATGAAAATAAAATCAATATTAAATCAACTGGTTATAATGTAAGACAAAATGGTCATGGACGAACAAGTGATTAGATAAAGTGATGATTGAACCAGATGGTTGTTAGACCAAATACTGATGGACGGAATGGCATAAGAATAAATGAAGGTAGACTATGTAATGAGTCAGTGAGTTGGCAATAGACAAATTGGCGATTTACCTTCACATTTTGATAACCACAGAACACTTCATCATCATTGACACCATGGTAACTTACCTTTCGTCTATAAGCTTCTGGAGCTGTCCATTTGACGGGTATCTTTCCTCCTGTTCCTAACTGTGTACTGTTATCCTGAGCTAGACCAAAGTCAGATACCTTAGCCACATCATCCTCAGATATCAAGATATTCCTTGCTGCTAAATCCCGATGGACAAATGATTTCTGTTCTAAGTAACACATTCCTGCTCCTATGTCTCTATAATTAACATAATCAAAGAGAATATTGCATTGAATCATAGGACAGTCTTGTTTTGAGGATTTAAAAAAAAAATTGCATATCACTGATATTTAGTCAATTGTTTTATGTCTGGGCAGGTTGTTAATTTGGAAAAGACAGCAATCTAAGGTATGGTAGTGGATCGTATCACCGAACACTTTTTAGGAATTCAATCATATCAAACACATTATTCTCATAAAATTCACCAAACTTTCATGATAAATACAAAATTACCTACAAAATATAAATATGTAAACATTTGCCGAATTCGTTTTTCTTTTTTACAATATTAGCTACTAATCAGACATCTTTTCGCATGTGAAATATTTTGGTCACTTGAAAAAGGTATTGTATTACCGAACGTGTGTTTTCTATGGGAAAAGTTGAGATTACAACAAAATCACTGATTAGCTATTTTTACCATATTTTATTATTTTATAAAATATCAAGAATTTGAAAATGTGTTTTTGACCATTTTTCCATCAACTTTCTATTCAAGTTCCCTTTGGAAGGATGTTGCAAAGTTTTGAGCGTATGAAATTATTTTCTGATGCGTACGATGCGCGTTTGGTAATACAAAGTCATTCGGTAATACAATCACTCACTATACATCACAAGCAATCATTCAAAAAATTGTGTGAAAATAATGTTAGACAATATAAAGAATACCAACCACAATTATTTGTGCTATTTCATCTACATGTATGAAGTGAAAACCCAGAGCAAAAGATTACATCACCTGAGTGACATCATTCCCACCCATCCTACAGTACTTAAAAAATAGTTTTAAAATTATATCCTAAATCAGGCCTGTTCAGAAGCATAGAATGCTTAAGCAATGCTTAAGCAATGCTTATAACATGCACCCACCATCATGATCATTTAAACCCATTGAATTACAATGTAATTCATATTTTCTTTGACATTATCTTCATGAAATGGTAGCTAACAGAAGTTCTGTGGACTGGTACAAGAATGGGGTATCATTAGTCCATATACTGGAATGTAATTCACAAACAGCTTTATGAAACAATATCCATTGCCTAAATGTTAAGATTAAGAACTACTTACACTGAAAACTTAAGCTGAAGTTTCTTTGTGATAACAGTCCTCCCTCTTGATCTCACATAGTCTAAGAGGTTTCCCTGAAAAAAAAAGAAGACAAACAATAACAATGAATAATAACAATCTCCATAAATTGGTAGAGCATGAAATATTTTCTGCGGCATCAATTACTTATTTCTGCCAAGTAATAATAATCTATTTTCTAAACAGAATACTATTATTGCTGTTGTTACTATTATCATTATATATTTTAAACAGGGTAGCCCCTTCTGAGTCATACGCTGGTCTCCTAGAAGGCCCTGTATTATGTTTTTAATTTGGATTTACAGATATTAATGGCGCAGTCACATTTCCCCTACGGCAGCCATACGGCGAGTTGCAACAGCCGTTTTCTTAACATTTTTTAACCAGCTATTTAGGTGGTTTGAATAAAAATGAAAACAGCTTTTTTCGACTTGCTGTACGGCCGCCGCAGGGGAAATGTGACTGCAGCAATACTGATTGAGAGTTTCTTTTATCAATCAGCAGACTGTTCCATAGTTTTGAAACAAGAAAGGCATATGCACGGAGAAAATCAAAATAACTACCTGTTAATCATAGTCCATGTAATTATTTGATTTATGTAAAAGAATTAATAACTTCAAGAAGAAATCTACCGATCAAGGAGTAGAAAACCAACCTTTGCCATGAATTCTAGCACAATGGAGATTGAGTTTGGTTGGTCTGGGATGACTCCAATTAGAGCAACCAAGTTTGGATGCCTCAGTTGTCTGGTGAGGGAAGGAGAGAGGAACTGAGATACCAAAAGCTTTAATGAAAGGTTAATAATTTAGATATCTATGGTGCTTGGATTTTTGATGTTGACATTAAAATGACGTCATAGCGTTCAGGCCAATAAAGAGCATAATAAAGACAATTATCAAAGCTCACAGATTTGAGCGTTTCACACAAAGTACTAAGCTGGCACTACGTTGGTGAAAATACATCAAAATAATATTGTTGTATTCTACCTTATTTTTCCACTGGTTGTTTTGGATTTCAATATATATTTTAAGACCTAGAGCAAAGGCATAGCAAACAAAGGACCAAACACAGCTGATAAACTTGTCTATAAAATTTTAATCAATAATGTGAATCAATCCTTTAAAAATTCTAAACATACTGAGCATCATTTGATAAAAGCTGGAGGACATCAACAAGTGGGTGTTTCATAAAGCTGTTAATAACTAAGAGCGACTTTAAGAACGACTGGTGATCCTTTCTAGTGGTAAATGATATTCTCCATTAATTGTTCATTGGTGATTATTTAGCGAGTAAGAAGGGTTCACCAGTCATTCTTAAAGTCGCTCTTAACTTAGGAACAGCATTATGAAACTGCCCCCAGGCATACTACTCACGTCATAATTGAAGCTTCTGCTACTATAGATTGTGCTGCTTCATTATCTCCTGATATCACTTTCACTGCTACCTTCTTATTCTTGTACTCTCCCACCTTTACAGCTGAAAGGAAAAGATTATATTCAGATCAAAATTAACATGGCTTACAACTATGGATGAATCAAAACTTAGCAATGAATTAGCTTGTGTGATAATAGAATAAAATGAGAGAATAAGATTAATGAAATGATTGAGAAAAAGTTTGACAAATAGGGAAGTTATGAACATTTGAACGTAAACTTCTTTTTTTTTAATCTGTATAAAATGTCCTCCCAAAACAAGGAATTTTAATCTATAGACAGAAATTGATAAAACAAGTACAAGAGTAATGGGGGAGTTGTACAAGTGTGACATATAACATCTTGGTTGCAACGTTAATGGGAGGAAGTAATCTCTGGTTTGAAGGATTTCAATCTCCTTTAAACAAGTGGCATCTCAAACGCATTTTTCTTCTTCAATCAGCAGTTATAGTAATAATCCGGGTGGGTGTTTCGTAAGATAAATACCAGTTGTGGTAAAGATCTCAAAATGAATTCGAACAGAATCCAATGAAATTACTACCAAAGTGTTTGCATGTATGAATAAAATATATGTGCCAAATAGCTCTGGAAGAAGATGCGTAATTGCTTAGAAATGAGCAAAGAAAGCACGGAATTCCATCAAATGTCAGGTATTTTTCGAAGCAATATCAATACACTGTCCCAGATATGCTTTTCTGTTTTAGTGATCATCAGAATTATCGATTTTGAGCGGAGATTTCATGATTTTACAAAGATAAGCTTACATTAATGTACCAGATCTAGATGTATGATAATATTTTGACAATTAACCTTGACTTTCTCTTGAAAAAATTGTTTGCTGCAACTACTGTCTTTTACCTTTAAGCTGTTCATAAGTTAGGAATGGCTTTACACACAACTGGTGACTCATTCTTGTGCTACATGATATATCCCTATTTAGCTGAATAGTATCCACGAATATGTTCTGATCGTGAGTAAAATCTTGCGTAACTTTACAAGTGGGTGTTTCATAATGCTGTTTGTAAAGTTACGCAAGATTTTACTCACTATATTCATGGATACTAAGTCAGCTACATAGGGATAGCCTCTCATTTCAGTGCATCCTACATCCTCAGCCCAACCCTCCTGCACCAATTTCCTGCACCAATTCCTTCTTCCACATCTTCTTTGCTAACCCTTTTATTCTTCACCAAATTTATCCAAAAGCCTCATCATTTGCAATATCCAGTTTCATTTCATTCAATTTTCAAACTGAACTTGGATTTACTTCGATTTATAGTGGACAGGTGCCAATGGTGGAAGCCCCCTGGTGGGTGTTTCATAAACCTTTCCGTAAGATACGAATGAATTTACACGCGACTGGTGATCCTTTCTTGTGCTACATTTATGCAATATCCCTATATAATTGATTTATGACCTAAGAACATGTTCCAATCATGCGTAAAGTTGTGCGTAGCTTGATGAACAGCTTTATGAAACACCCATCTGGTTAATTTGAAAGCTTCTGACATGATGGAAATTGATTCACTGAGAGCTAATTTGTCAATGATGACAATCAAGGTAGATAAGTTTGATACAAGTGGTTTCACCTTACCTCCAAAAAATCCATGGCCAATTTCCTCTCCTAGTTTGAGTTCATTCTTATTGACAGCCCATGGACCTAGGAAAACAAAACAAAACAAAACAAAAATATGTACATTGTACCATATACATGCACATGTACAGTGTATGTGGAACAACTTGTTGGTTAATACAGTCAATGCACTTGTGGTACATTAATTTTTTAATATATTTCATTTTATTTGAGGCCAGCACAAATTGAAGATTCATAAACAGCTCATTATGCCTGTTTTTAATTCAATTCAAATTGAAAATCCAATGAATTTATTCTTGCCTTGCTCAGAGCGAAAGAAAACAAACAAATCAAACAAAAATGCATTTGTAATCACCTGTATTTCTATGAACAGCACTAGTGTTGCCTTTTGGAGGATTTCATCATCAATTCATGGACCATAGCACGAAGGATATTATCTTCAACAACTTTGATCCCCATGACAACCATCATCACTATGATTATCACAATAATTTTATTCATGGACGCTGCCACCAATCAGCTACCACAGTTATAAAAAACATCTCAAGATAATTATTACCTGACATTAGATTTTTCATGTCATTCTTATCTCCATCTTTCTTGAAAGACCCATCTGCAGTATGATGAGGCACCCTCTGTTGGTGATGGCCATCCATAATGTTCATATCTTTCTTTCTCTCCACATCTTTCTTTCTCTCCACAGCTTTCTTTAAATTACACACTAAACCATCCGCATCTTCTGTATAATGCTATTTAAAAAAATACAGAGTATAGGATACACTGATGAATTCAAATGATAAAATCTGCTCTTTAGTGCTGTACGCAGCGGTGTACATAATTTTCCTATTGAAAACAAGAAAATGTTTTGTAAAGAAGCTCACATCAAATAGTGGAGTAAGAGATTTCAGACTTGATCAGACATGAAAAGGTACTAGAATGTGAAAGAACATCAATGAGCATTCCTTATAAAAGAGTTGCAATAAAACTCCCATTGAAACTAAAGGTGTTGAGTGTGGTTTTGAAGTGTTTAAAAGATGGCCACTTCAAAAACATAGTATAGTATGATAAGTGTTAGTGAAGACAAAAGTAGACTGGATTCAGCATTCAGTTCAATTAGCCTGGGTGTTCTAACGAGTGGAATGGGAGTTTTGATTTGAACAAACAAGGTTAAAACAGATTGATGATGTGGTTCACAGGACTGATGTTGAAAATGTTTTTTGCAATTAATCGAAAATTGAAAGAGCCCTGGCCTGGGAGTGCTACACAAGAATTACTCATGTTGCACACACAATCATGCAACACACATGTCCCATGAGCATAATCAGACAAATACGGTAATGTGACATTAAAACTGTAAATTTAAGTGTATTTTTTTGTCACACTGTAATTCTTGGTAAAACAACCCCGGGAAAGTAAAGAGAGAGAGACAGAGAGAAAATGGAAGAGAGAGCCAAAATTGTTTCCACAACTTGAGGGTGATTTAGAAATAAGTGATATTGAATTATCTTTCCATACAAACTTGTTTCCATTCAACGGTCCATCACGTACATTTACCTCTCTGAGTTTAGGTTTGACATTAATACTAAAATGAGAAAGGACGCTACTGAGTACTGATGTTGGAATTATTTTGATACTTTGGTAAAAAATAAGCAGGAAAGAGTTGTGAACTCACCTGTATCAAAGCATGCAGGTCAGGGAAGAAAACTTCTTCATCTATGGTTAATGATTTTTTTCCCGGTGAGTTGTCATTCTGTGTTGTGATGATATGATAGTGTTCAACCCTTCCTGAGATACATACACATAGTGTATAGTCTCCAGGGTAATGGGTACTTTCTCTGATCAGGTAAAATCCATCTTGCCAAGGTTTCAGGAGACTCTCAGCCTTCTCTCGACTGATCTTCCCATGTAACCATAACCTACAGGGGAGATGAGAAGAAAAAAAACTTGAAGGGAAATTCAACCCAAATAAAAAAATTGATTTGAATAAAAAGAGAAAAATCCAACAAGCATAACATTGAAAGTTTCATCAAAATCAGATGTAAAAATAAGAAAGTCATGACATTTTTATAAAGTTTAACTTAATTTCACAAAATAGTTATATGGACATACTGGTCGCTATGCAAATGGGGAGACTGATGACGTCATCCACTCACTATTGGGTCATTCCATGCCAATTCACCCAATGAATGTGCAATTTTGCACCCGACCCTCTCGGAATTCGTTGTAAATTGGTACACATAAAATTCACCATGGCCCACGCACAAAACAAAAAAAATTAGTCCAATTGGTCTGTCGGTTCTCGCGCTACGGCCCGCCCTTTTATCCTTGTTTTGACAAAAATGGGCGTGACCCTCAACTTTCAATGGCCACTGCGTCGTAACGTGTTGACCAATTTTCATGAAACAGGTACCATTTATTAGGAAATTCAGAGAGGAATCCAAAACATGCATCAAATAATGTATTGGAGCAATTTATAAGGTCGTGACCTTTGACCTTTACTTTGACCTTGAGTTTGACCCCCGGACAAATAATTTTTTAACTTGATTTTCATGTATGTTAATTATTAGTATGATATTGACAAAATATGTTAAAATCAATGATGATATTTTATTTCTTCACCTTTTAAAACTCTTCCAAAGATACCATGAAATTTCACTCTAGTCCTACATACTGATATTCATGTTAGTAAAGTGTTAACCATTTACATGATTTCTTTCAATCTTAAGTTACAGTATGCATGCACATGAAAAGAAATTAAGCTCATCAGTTCACAAATGAAACATTAAACATTTATGCTCATGAATAGGTATCTGTTTAGGCAATTTGATGTTCAGCAATATATTTCATATATATACATATATATATATATATATATTCTTGTTAGTAAATAGGCATATACTCAACAATTTGATGATAAAAGTAAACACTTTACTAACAAGAATATATATATGTATATATATGATATATATTGCTGAACATCAAAATGCCTAAACAGATACCTATTCATGAGCATAAATGTTTAATGTTTCATTTGTGAACTGATGAGCTTAATTTCTTTTCATGTGCATGCATACTATAACTTAAGATTGGAAGAAATCATGTAACTGGTAAACACTTTTATTAACATGAATATTAGTATGTGGGACTAGAGTGAAATTTCATGGTATCTTTGGAAGAGTTTTAAAAGGTGAAGACATAAAATATCATCATTGGTTTTAACATATTTTGTCAATATCATACAAATAATTAACATACACGAAAATAAAGTTAAAAAATTATTTGTCCGGGGGTCAAACTCAAGGTCAAAGTAAAGGTCAAAGGTCATGACCTTATAAATCGCTCCAATACATTATTTGATGCATGTTTTGGATTCCTCTCTGAATTTCCTAATAAATGGTACCTGTTTCATGAAAATTGGTCAACACATTACGACGCAGTGGCCATTGAAAGTTGAAGGTCACGCCCATTTTTGTCAAAACAAGGAGAAAAGGGCGGGCCGTAGCGCGAGAACCGACGGACCAATTTGACTTATTTTTTTGTTTTGTACGTGGGCCATGGTGAATTTTATGTGTACCAAATTACAACAAATTCTGAGACGGTCGGGTGCAACCACTGGGTGAATCCAGATGGAATGACCCTATTGCTTTTGTATTTCATTATATGAAATTCAAATATAAAATATTCTTATTTTCTCCTCTTTGTATTAAAAGTGAAACAACGACTAATTCCTCCCTGAACATGAGGAATTAGCATTGTTTCATACTATATGGTTTTGTCAAGTTGGCCTTCATTGTCAAATATGTAAAAAATGAAATAATGTACAATTCAAACAATACAAATCAAAAGAAATATTTCTGGGGTGGACTTGACCTTTAATCTAGGCCTTTATCACTGAAGGTAATATCCCCATCCTACCACAACAGGCAAATACATGTAAAGTCTGCAAGCATAGACTCATATTTGATACTTTAACTACATGTAAAACCATTTCTAGGATGAAGACTAGTGTGTCAAATCGGTAGAGCCAGCCACAGGACATACATGTACAGTACATGGTGAATCTAGTCTCAATGCTTCAGACTCTGCATTGTGCACTATGCAAAATTTAAAAAAACAAGGGTCTGAGCCTGCAGACTATTACATGAATGTAATGAACATACACTGGAAATAGAAATAGCATGTTCCTGTTGTATCACATCAATAAAATTATTTTTTTTAATCACACATGTAGGCCCTACAATGTCTTGCACACGTGTGTCTAGACATGAATGTGTGCATAGGGTGAATGATGTATGGCAGTGTATCCTATTGCCGGACACCTTTATTTCAGTGTTTTAAAAATGACAACTAGAGGAAATACAATCAAGAAAAATTCACACTTGATAAAATTATTTTATATTTAGCAACCATTTTCTTTGCATCGCACTTGCCGCATACCCCTCCACGAAAAACAATTATTTTCGTGTGTGACAAATTATATCATGATTGCGGACGCGCGCCGGACGGGTAAAGATATCCTTGATTATAATGATGTAAGAACAAATTTGTGTGATTCTTTCTTCTAATATATCATTATCATGAGTAAATTCTAAGTTTTTATTTGCTTTTTTTATATATCGAATCTGAGCAGGTGTTGGTAAGAAATTCGTGTTTGATAACTTATTTTATTTTTTCTTGTTAGCTGCATGTTCCTTGGCACTTTCCAATAATAATATGCTCGGGTTCGTATCGTGACGATCATCAAGTTCTATCGATGCGCTGCCGATCGACGGCTCTACTCACGGTAAACCTCGCGCACGGGTACCTTGAGAACTAGCCGTCGACGATCACCCACAATACACCACACCCCATCATTTGATCGAAGGAGTGGACGAGATTGAAATTTGGAAAATCAGGCCCATATTTCCGTTAGAAAATATATCAATTGTTAATGCTAAACTATATGATATTTTAAGCATTTTCTGTCATTTTAGAGATAAATAAGGTAAAAGTTTAATTTTTTCGCCTTGTTTTTGAAATCTTGTTCTATGTATTGCTCTGTGAAATTGAATTGCGGAAGTCTTACGGTACGAAATTGTTTTTGAACGCAGTAATATGCGCGTCCGGAATCATAATAGTGTCCGGTAATACAATACGTGACTATACTAAGAAGCAGTTCACTCTGCAGGATTTTTCTGATTTGTTGCCATACTATGTCATTACCATGGCAACACAATACCAACACATCCAAGTTGTATCTTGCATGTCTTTGCTCCACTCAGTGTGTGTGCCAATGCAAGCAGTCATTTGGTAAATACTGAGGAAGTAGTTAAACCCTCAAGATTTGACTAGACCAATTTACCGCCTACCCGACCTTTCTACAGTACGGACTACAAAATCATAGTGCTGCAGTGGGATTCAAACACATCCCTCTCATTACCAGGTCTGAACACTGAGAATCAGAATTACCCCGTACACCACAAGGCCAATTTGCAACAAGCCAAAGATTTGTTGGACATACAAGTACAGTACATTGACAAGAAACACTTCCACTGCCATTGCCAGGTTGATCAAAATTTGCTTGCAGCATAATACTGGTACTTAACCCAGGGGGGGGGGGGGGGGTGGGCAGTCAAATGTATTGCTATACACATGCATGACCAAATTATATCCAAACACCCCCTAAACAAGTTTTTCTCTGTGTGCAAAATAATCCCCTAAACAATTTTTCTCGGGCTTCATTTACACATTTTGGCCCCTAAACAAGTTGTCGCCAGAATATGACCCCTAAAAAAGTTTTGTCTACTTGCTACTATAAAGCTTATATAGACAAAACTATATTCATGGGTATTGTATACCCCCCAGTGCAGTTAGGGCTAAAATACCATAATCGGGAAAAATGTACCCAAACACTTTTCAGAAACGAAGAGGAAAAAGCTTGGGGAAAAAACATACCCTAGAACACGTTTGGCTAGTCTTAAAAAAAAGCTTTGGGGAAAAAAAAACATACGTTTGACCCCGCGATTGACCATTGACCAGTCTTTCAAAACCACCCTTTTTTGGAAAATCTGTGTTTTTGCGCGGCCCAAAACTGAAAAAATACCCCATTAAACGCGTGTTTTTTGGTCACGCATGTGTACTGTACAGCAATATATTTGACTGCCCCCCCCCCCCCGGGTACGTAATAGCTCTGACAGTGACAGATGTGTTGTGTATGCACTATATTATATCAGTTTCTGGAAAAAGATATATTTTAGTTTGTACCTGCACTGTATATTTTAAAGTAAATTAAATGCATTCTGTATTCAGAGGCGCAGATAGAAACAAGTGGAATGCCTCTGGCCGTCTCACCTGCATCACGCGATTCAATATAGCAGCAGTGCTGATTTTGAAAACTACTATAACTCGCACAAGATGTTCAGTGATACTTGGTTACTCTTATTTCCACGTTTTATGAACTAGACCAATACACTTATAGAGATATGATGGCAATTCAACAAATACCCCCAACGTGGCCAAAGTTCTTTGACCTTACATGACCTTTGACCTTGATCATGTGACCTGAAACTCGCACAGGATGTTCAGTGATACTTGATTACTATTATGTCCAAGTTTTATGAACTAGACCAACACACTTTCAAATTTATGGCTGTAATTCAACAAATACCCCAATTTGGCCAAAGTTCATTGACCCTAAATGACCTTTGACCTTGATCATGTGACCTGAAACTTGCACAGGATGTTCAGTAATACTTGATTACTATTATGTCCAAGTTTCATGAATCAGATCCATAAACTTTCAAAGTTATGATGGTAATTCAACAGATACCCCCAATTCGGCCAAAGTTCATTGACCCTAAATGACCTTTGACCTTGGTCATGTGACGTGAAACTCATGCAGGATGTTCAGTGATACTTGATTAACCTTATGTATAAGTTTCATGAACTAGGTCCATATATTTTCTAAGTTATGATGACATTTCAAAAACTTAACCTTAGGTTAAGATTTTGATGTTGATTCCCCCAACATGGTCTAAGTTCATTGACCCTAAATGACCTTTGACCTTGGTCATGTGACATGAAACTCAGGCAGGATGTTCAGTAATACTTGATTAACCTTATGGCCAAGTTTCATGAACTAGGTCCATATACTTTCTAAGTTATGCTGTCATTTCAAAAACTTAACCTTAGGTTAAGATTTGGTGTTGACGCCGCCGCCGCCGTCGCCGTCGCCGCCGCCGTCGGAAAAGCGGCGCCTATAGTCTCACTCTGCTATGCAGGTGAGACAAAAACGGAGAAAGGGATTACTGTAATTGAAATATAATAAATTTGCTGTCCCATGACAACAGCATCTTTATTTCTTGAATTGAAATATCTGTATGCTCGACCAAAATAAAAAGAATTAGAGTCACATAGCCCCCAATTTCTTGTATGTAGATACACGGCTCAAAAGCAAGTGAACAGCCATTTCGAAACACATTTTCCTCATTTATTAAGAAAAATTCCAGTGTCCTTTGGTCATGGGACATCAAAATAAGCCCATTCTCATTAATAGCTCATGATAAACTCTTATTGTTCAATGAATTTTCCCCATTTTTCATTAGGATGAGCTCTATCACTTTCAAATGGAGCTGTTACATAAGCTTGCCCAATATAGCATCCTGTGACATTCAAATTCTAAAAAGGAAGATATGGCAATGTCAATGATCACTTTTTTGACATGTTGAATAGTACTGATGAGTATGAACATGATACAATATACTTTGTTACTCGTCAGTGGATGTGATATTTGTTTCAAAAGGAATATATTGCTTTTAAAAACCTCCTTCATTGTTTATCTCAAATATTGCTCAAACACAAATAAAAGGAAATTGTCTTGAATCATATTAAGGGTTTTTATGGTCACCGGTTTATGGTGGATCAGCTTTTAACTCCTTCAGACTAAAAATAACTTCTTTTTGGACAGCATGTCTAAACTGACAAAAATTAATCAATTTAAATCCTTGCCTAATCTCATGCTGAAACCAAACCAAAGCAAACTGTGAGCACATACTGTACATGTATGTAGGTCTAAAAATGGCCAACATCATTTTAAGTTTGAAGAGTGAGTCATTAAATGGCTTCTCCAGGCTGAAATTATTATACCTCAATGAAATTCACTGACTAAAATGCTGAATTTCATCAAAATCTGATAACTAAAAACATTATTGATAGGTTAGCAATATCTGAAATTTCTTCAAACTTCAAACTGTATTATTTTCAGCCTGGATTACCCCAAACCCTATCTTAACTGGGCTATTTCGGACCAATGGGGGGGGGGGGGGGGTCAATTTGACGACCCCCCCCCCCCCGGTCAGATCTTGGCCCGATTGCGCGATCGCCGTAAAAATTTCCACGTGCATAGAGCCAGATGTAAACTCGAAGACTGCATAGTAACATTTTCAAAAAATTGATCGCTAATGAATTATGCAAATAAGCGTATGAAATTTGCCCTAAATTTAGTTTTGTGTGTATGTTTTTGCCTTTAACCCACTTTACATAGCTAGTACATGTAGAATGCTTATTTTTGGTGAACATATCAACTTTTACATTTCTAACAAAAATGTACATAAAAAATTGCTAAAAAATAATTAATTTCCTATGTATTTTATTATTTTTTAAATTCTTATGTATTTTTTTTCCAAACCTTTGTTTTTTCTTGTTTTTATGAACTTTGTCTGGGACCCTTTTACGATCATGATGGACATGAAATAAATCCATAATCATACATTTATGATTTTGGGTTGAAAAACACAATTTGCATTGACTTTGTACACAGAATCACGTTTTTGAGCAATTTTGGGACTGACATGCGCTTACAAAATATTGTGTAATTTCGGAACCGCATACCCGGGCATCGCAAATTTGGTCTCAAAAGATGCCTAAGATGTGAAAGTAAAAAGTCAGTCAGCGGTGCGGTCAAAAAAATCTGCGCGGCGGCGTAGTGACAAAATTTGTTGGGGTGGGGTTAAAGCCTCCCTTTGGAATTTGCTACCCACCAAACCACATACTACACGTACCCCCAAACACACTTTATTTTCCTTTTTCATTTTCCTTCATTGTTTCTGCATTTTTTCAAGTACAAAATAGCAAAGAAAATTACTTTTCTATGTCATGATTTAAGAAGGCTGCCAGGGTTGCCAGTATGTATTATAATTGAGTGTGTACTGTACAGCAGGCCCTATATGTCTGAAAAAACTATGTTGTGGATCAGACATGAAATGAATAATGCAAGATGTGGATTTATTTACACGTAGGCAATGCATGAGACATTTTTTGTGTGTGATTTTGAACGTAACAGTAAAATTGTGGCTGTTTATAAAAACTGTATGGTGTGTAACTAGATATTTTCCACAATAGATTTTTGAAACTAGGGACTTTCCCTTCTTGATCCATTGCTAGTAATTGAGAGCTCTTCCACTTCTGGCCATTATACGTGTACAGTGTACACACAATTCAATAGGTGTTCAAAGTCTGCTTTGCATAAATTTCAAAAATATAATTTATTATAACAGTCTTGGATAAAGTTTAATTGTATAAACATCAGGTCTGGATGGCCATGTATGTCTTAAAAACAAAAATGTGTTGCATGCAGTATGTATGTAATGTACATGAAGGCACAGGGCCGTTTCATAAAGCTGTTCGTAAGTTAAGAGCGACTTTAAGAACAACTGGCGAACCTTTCTTACGCATTTAACCACCAATGATTTAATGATGAATATCATTAACCACAAGAAAGTATCACCAGTCATTCTTATTAAGTCGCTCTGAAGTTACAAACAGCTTTATGAAAGGGCCCCCTAAACATCTTTTCCCTTTTCCCAGTATAAAGACTGTATGTATACATGTATTTGTAATCCTACTTCCTTTAAGCAAAACAATGAAGTAAAATATGTATCATGAGAAAGGGAATGTTTTATGATGAAGCCTACAGTATGTAGCTCTATATCAATATGTGTGCATTGTGAAATTTGACACAATCGGACATGCCTTTATTTGGAGAGTACTCTCATACATGTACACCTCTCCCTGTACATGTAAGCTTGTTTAATAGTTTGAAGTATACTATATTTCCTTACAAATGGCACAACAAGGAAAGGGTAACTGATACTTATATATATAAAACACTTCCTCTACAGTATGATGAGAAATGCAGCATTAAATGTATGTGCATGTATGAAAATGATTCTTTTATGGATACATCTAGGGAAACTCTACCCCTATGGGTAAATATGGTCGCCCAGAGACCACAGAGATAGTCAAAGTCCACTAGTACTGACAGTATCACAGAAGTGTACATGTATATGTAGCACTAAAAAGGGGCAATGATTTGAGGGTTGGTGCCCCCCCCCCCCAAGGATTTGTTTTTCTTGGTAATTCTACATGTACATGTTAAATCACTGATGAAATTTTATAACGGCACGACTTTTACATTTTGTCCAATCTCACTCTTTCATACAAAATCAAGGACTTTTTTCGCTAATTCATTGAAATAATGAATAATTTTAATGTATAATTTTGATGAATTGGGGATTCCTTCTGTCCTTCATGTCTTGTTTTTCACAAAAAAATGCAAAATAATAGTCTCAATAATTGAATATAATGAAACTATAGTCATATAGCCTTGTGATTATTGGTGAAAAATAAGATTCATGAAACGTTTTGCATTAAAAACAATATCCCTTTTCAAAATTTGAAGAGAGGGGAAAACAGTACCATGGAGTTACACATGTAATAATGACGATGATGAGATGGATAATGATGGTGATTATGATGGTAATGATGGATGATGATGGTGATGATGATGATGATGATGATGGTGATGATGATTATGATAATGAAGATGATGGTGATAGTGATGATAATGATCATGATGATGATGATGATGATGGTAATGATGATGATGATAATGATGACAACGACGACGATGATGAAGATGATGGTGATGACGATGATGATGATATTTAATTATACTACTACTACCTCTACTACTACTACTCCTACTACTACTACTACTTCTACTACTACTACTAAATAATAATAATAATAATAATAACAATAAATGCTATTTGCCCGAGGATAAAAAGCTGCTATCATTACCCCAGCTTTAGTTTTGAGCAAGCTACCACTTTTTCAATGGCGCTCAGTGCATTCAAGAAATCAATCCTTCCAGGAACCAATTCTCCTCTCCTGGGTCGAGTGCAGCATATACATGTACATGAATAAATTTCTTGTAGAAGGGAAACACACCATGGCTAGGATTTGAACCCGAGACCCTCTATTTGCAAGATGAGAGTCAGAACCTCTAGACAATGCATCCACACAGTCTGTGCATTCAAACAACACTTTAAGACAGGAAACTATCTATAGAGACTTAATTAAAAAAAGGTTTTCATGCTGAAAACATGCAAATATAGAAAACAGGAAACGTGCTATAAATCCCATGTAGCCTTTCACCCGTTGCTTTAATGATTTATTATCACAAACAATAGCATAAAGTACACATGTTTCATTTTCATAATTTCAATTTAAATACCAGTTAACACTTTTTCACATGAAATTGAGGGTTTTTTCCCCCTGAATACTATGAAGAGATTGAATGAAACACTTACGGCATATCTTGTGCCATGATGATCACCTACTCAGAACAAGACAAATTAGTTGACATGGACGAATGTATACCTTGCTACAACGTGGTGTTTGTATGCTGTAATGTAGACCTGCATGGATTGCAAAGAGAAGACATAAACAGTGCCAGGATTATTAATGAATGAATCATAACTCAGCAGTCAGTTCCAAATAATCATAGGGATTTCTGATTCACTCTGTACTTCGTCAGAGGAAAAGGGGAGACTTCGAGCTGAGAGCAGTCATAAAGCTGGCAGCAAGGGACGTACTATGTGTCTCCGGATTTTTCACTTAAATGATAAATTAGGATGAGTTATGGGTTTGAGCTGTACATGGATTGAGTGATGATCTATTTCATGTGAAGCATCTAACTACTTTGCTTTTGCGTTGAGTCATTTTTTTTACTAGGCTTATTTTTGCTGCCAATGCTTTTTCAGACATTGTACATACACAATGCAGAGTGAATGAAGTGAAATGATCCGATGTAATGTAAAAATAAGTTTTGAGTACTTTGTAGGCTGCCATGCTAATACAATGCATTTGTTTTCCAGATACATTATGGCTTTAATACTTGGTTCTTACATGTACACTAAACAGGAATTGGGAACTAAGAATCACTGTACTATTGTACAATGCAAAAAAAAAACACTTCTCCTGGGAAGGGGGAGGGGGTGACACTCATATGATGGTAGTATGGCTACATGTGTTTGGCCATCATGACCCGCCTTCTCACACCTTGCCAGCAGCTCCCAAGCATTTCACTTCAACCTTTTTCATACTACTGTATGTAGACCAACCAGTTCTTCCCAATTCATTAGCCCTAAATTTCAGGAATCAAATCTTGTCTATTTTATCTAAATTTTTTTTTCAATATATTCCCATTTTTAACATGTACATGTACGTATACACAGTTAATAAGAGTGGGACAATATGTTACGTATGGGACATTTGCACATAAAAGTGAATGGAGAAAAACAAATTTCAAGAGAGCTACATTGTAGATAAACTTAAGTGAATCCCCTTTTCTGGAGTTTCTAAAGACTGCTCTGATTTGAATTATACTGTATGAAAATTAATTGAAGCAAAAAAAACAAGGTAAAAATTGAAAAATATTGAAAAAGATAAAAATGATAGAAATACATACAAAGAAATTCATGAAACCATGAAAAAACTTTGTTGAAACAGCCTATTTACTTTTCATTCATTTCAAATGGTGGTGGCGATTTTTTACACATTAATTGCTTAAAGAAAGCATGAATGCTTTGCAAGCATGCAACCAAAGAACCGATGGCTTTAGGTCCTTTCTGAGGGACCTAGTAATATGAGGATAAATGCCTTACCAAAAGGCACTGGCACCAAGTGGGAAATAAACCTGGGTCACCGGAAATCCCAAACCCCCACTCTAGATACCGACTTAGCTTTTGGCCTCCAATAGAACATTTTTAAAAGAAAAAAAAACTCTTTGCTATTTCATGATGGTACATGTATTAAATCTAATCAAAGTCCCTTCACACTATTTTTCAGGTCATTACAGCCTTTGAAATGTCCCATACATAACCACACAATTTCTCGGACTTACCCTCTTAAATACAGTTTTGTAGATTATGCTATGGATAACGTGCATGTCTACTATCGTTGTAATCGTGACATACATGTAAAAGTTCTGCCAAATTCTAAAGTTAGTTGATTACTAAACTTTTAAAGGGTCATTCTACTTTAAAATCTAGGTTCACTAGATTTTTAATTACTCAGGATATTCTCTACATGTAGGAATTCATAAATATAAAATTCCATACAGTGCCAAGCAAGGAATAAATGTCATATCTTTGATATTGGTTGTCATTTGAATCAAAAAGAAAGAAAAAAAAAAGAAACTTGGCACCATCCACTAACTCTTCACCACATTTATAGATCACTTAATTGCAATTTAATAGCCTATCAAACTGTAATAAACACATTATAACTTTCACATCATGCAAAAGGTGTTTTTCAGATAGAGGGCGCTTTATTGCTATAGCCACTTCACTTCCACTTTTCAGGCCAGAATCAGCGTTTTCATACGTGATTAGTCCAAAACGCAGTTGCGTCCATGCTTACTTTCTTTTCAGAAAGCCGATTGTAAACTTTAATACAAAAAGGTGTGTTTCTAAACGTTGTTTGACCAGAATTAGGCTTTCCGGGGAAGTATAACCAGGACCGCAATTGCAAACATGTTCAAATGATGTCATTTGGTACATGCTTCCAGTGAGATGAAAATCTGCAGGCAAATACAGTCGCATGGTGCTAACAGGGACTTACCTCCACAGAATTACCTTTCATCTCTATCTGATTCTATTAATGACCAATGTACATGTACATTTGCATGTATAATTATCAAGTTAAGTACTATCAATTTAGATTTACAACAAAACAAACAGAACATGAGTTATGATGAGGAGACATCGCTGAGCCAAAAGCCCCAGTAGCATAAACAAATAGATGTATATTATTTTCTTATGTATACTTTAATATTCTTTATTTGATCTTACTATTATCCTCACCAAGGTGAACATTCTATAGCTATGTCAAGTAGCTCCATGCAATTATAGTTGACCATAACAACATTCGGGGAAAAAGGGCGCGTCCAATTTGACCTCGCTTTCCTGCTCAACAAATATTATGATGCGAAGCCAGATTTGGAACACGATTTCGCCTCTGAAAAATTAACCATAAACAGCACCTCCAGAACCATGTTTGCAATCGGTGTTCTGAAACGACGTTTGAAAATGCTGATTCTGTCTAAAGCAGTGGAAGCATAAACATCTAGCCATGGATTTGGTGACTGTTTTGAGTTGATATCAATGCATTTTAAGGCAATTTCTATGTTTTTCTGGCATATCTAGCAGCCATAGACCTACTGATTTTCAACATGGATTTCGCCAGCCAAGACGGCAGTACATCCATTAAGGAACATGACACTGAGGGATTTGTAAGTATATAAGCAAGGGGCTTATAGACACTCGTCAAAATATTCACGTCAACACTTACTACCAGTTGCCAACTCAATGTATGGCTTAACCCTGTATTGTGAGAGATAACACCAAGAAAAACTATAACATTACCCAGAGTCGTACCACTAGGCCAACTTACATCATGAACATTGTAGAAAGAGAGTGACATTTGCGAATTTGGGATGAAGATCCTCAACTGTGATTGGTCACCAGTTATAACTGCTGTGCGACAAATGCAATGGATTCTTAATTCTCTATCTACGTCTCTCCCTTGTTCTATAGATCTATGCGGGCTACGCCACAGTGGAAAACAATCCGTTCCTCGGGTAGGATGTTAAATAGAGGCCCCGTGTAAAGGACAGTCAGGAACCCAATGCTCTATTCATATAAAGAGTAGGGGGAAACCCAGTGTACAGTGGTCCACCTCCATTCCCCCAATCAGTTTTATCAGGAGAAGTAACCTGCAGGTCCTAGTGATTCAGTTTTTTAATATTTGGCCTCCTACGCACAGATGAATGAACCTTGCTGAATTTTACAGCATTTTCCCATGACAACGTTTGTGCATGCATGCAAGTAGTTCTACTGAATTGCATCAAGTATGCAAGGATGTTGCATGAGCAAAAATATTAATTTAATACTAGGGTTATTGTACAACGCCTACTTAGCTTGTTGTACGCGAGCAAATGGGGGTCTGAATGTCAAACATTCGTACCATTGCACACAAGACGTACCATCCAAAATGTACCGTTGCATGGCTTTAGGAGGTGACGTCACAATACGATTTAATTCATTGCGCTCAGTAAAACGAAGGTGCAATACGTGTATAAGCCTGCTGGCTAAATGCGCAATGCTGCCCATGGTCATGTGCGCTTGTGGGATTTTGCTCTTCGCTTTCGATTTTTTTGCTCCCTTTTCATAGATTACTGCAGGGAAAAACTCTTTGTGTTTTCACATTTTTGCTAAATTCCGAGGTGTTGTACAACACAAATAGCGAATATTCTTATTCGTGCAATGGTGCGAGATTTTGCATGAATTCGGTGAAAGAAAGAGATGCTCTATTCAACTCGGCTAACGCCTCGTTGAATAGAGCATCTTTCTTTCACCTCATGCGAAATCTCGCACCATCGCACTCATGCCTATTAGCTATTTGTATACCGTAATGTACATGTGTACATGTATGTAAGTCATTATGGGTGGAGGGGCCCTAATTCTTTGGCGAAGACCAGTGGCGGTGGACTAGTAGTCTGCAGGCACAGACCCTGATTGGAACTTCGACCTTCAGACCCTTTACTCGAGTGAAGGGTTTGCCCAGCAGACTAGTGGACCAGTGTCCACCATTTACTCAGTGTCTATGAATAACAACCACTAACACTAAAAACCTATAATCAAAAAGGCTAGATGTTTATTTTGTTGACTCTAAATGACCTTTGACCTTGGTCACGTGACCTGAAACTCCTCAGGATGTTCAAGGATATTGATTGCTCTTGTGTCCACGTTTCATGAAATAGATCCATAACATTTCAAAGTTATGATGACAATTCCTCAAATTTCCCCAACATGGCCAAAGTTTGTTGACCTTAAGTGACCTTTGACCTTGGTCATGTGACCTGAAACTTGCACATGATATTCAAGGGTGGTATTCTGAATATTGTCTTAACTTTTCTTGTAACTTTTCTTGCAAGTCAGCAAGATTAAGGCTCGCTAAAATTCTCTTAAATTGGTAATCTGAAAATTGTCTTATCTCTGTAAAGACGTCCCCTATTTTATCCCTGACACGCCCAATATTTCATCATCAACCAATCATTAAGCTTGTTATATGCTTAGGTCAACCAATTGAAGCGTCTCTTCTGAAAAATAATGAAGCGCATTGTTGATAAGAGGCGTAATTTCCTTGCGCCCCGATGCTTATGCTTGTGCGCTGCTGTGCTAGAAATACACGTGGCTCTTTTCAAAGACATATTTTCTCTGAAAAGATTCATCGTCTCGAACACCAATTCTAATTGCTGAAAAGTATACAAATCCGTCGTTATAATGTCTTTGGAATGTCAGAGTCTCCTTTTGTAAAACATGATGTTCTTGCGTGATGCAGCAAGAAATAATTATTGCAGACGGAAAAATATCGCAGGCAACAATAAGTTACAATAGCCCCCTACCAATTGTAAATTTTCTTGTATTTTGCAAGGAAGTTAACAGAACGTAAAGTCAAAGTTAAGAGAATTTTCAGAATACCTTTTATCTCGATATGTTATCTTGTGCAAAGAGATATTTATACGCCGTTTTTAACTTAACGCATAATTCTACCTCTGACATCATACGCGCTCAGCGAAAGTTACAAGAAAGTTTACAAGAAAAGATACAAGAATTTTCGGAATACAGATTTTATTGTAACTCTAAAGATACAAGAATATTTCTCTTAAGACAATTTTCAGAATACGGCCCCAGGGATACATGGTTGCTCTTACAGAGTGTCAAAGTTTCATGAACTAGATCCATAAACTTTTAAATTTATGATGACAATTGCTCAAATAAACCAAACATGGCCAAAGTTTGTTGATCGTAAGTGACCTTTGACTTTAATTATATGACCTGAAACTCAGACAGGATCTTCAGTGATACACTATTTCCCTATATGTCTATATGAAGTATGTCTATATGAACTAGGTCCATATACTTTCTAAACTATGATGACATTTTAAAAACTAAACCTTGGTTAAAATTTCATTGTTGACGCCGCCGCCGTCGGAAAAGCAGCGCGTAGTCTCGCTGTGCTACATGTATGCAGGCGAGACAATAAAACAGAATTATAAAAAAAAAAATGACAGGCAAAGCAGGGGAGCAGGAATGAGGAGCAAGCATGGCCTAGGCCTAGTACAGACTACAGTCAGAGCCTATAGTAGTAGTAGAATGAGGCATCACACACTCTGTCTTGTGACTCTTGTTTTTCTGTTAATGCCAAAATCAATATATTGATTACTTAATACCGGTAATCATGGCATATGAATGTTGAGATTGTCTTGACATGAATTTTGCCGGGACCGGGAGGTGCAATATACTGGGTTAACACCCTTCTCTTTGACGAATAGTGTATTGGTTTTAACGTGCATAGATTGCGACTCTCGTATACACGGGACCAACATTTGCATCCTTTCCAATGGATGGAGTGTTTTCCAACTGCATTCACACCTGCACTGAATACACTGGCGAGGCACGCTTACACACAACGCTATATCATCATATTTTTTATTAGACGCGTTTCGGCATGAGCGGAATCGAACCCCTCACGTTGAGATCTACGATCCGAAACATGCGCTTTTACCGACCGAGCTACGCTGCCTACCACACACAATACATTATATCACATGACATCGGATTCTAAAGCCAAGGTAAGCCATCAAGATTTCCCGGCTTTATCATGAAATTAGTCACGTCTTTTCTCGTGTGTGTGCACTCGTTAAGTACAAAGTCAATGGGAGTTGAAAGAAGTCACCAGCGCTGACGAAATAAACGGCAGTGATAATGCTGATTTCCCTCAATAACCCTCAATTTATTTTTATCCTTTCAAGTTTCAGAACTAGACTGAGATCTACAAGTATGATGGGGTGTCCAAACTTCGTGCACTTTTCAAAAATATTCATCAGGCTTAAATTTTTTCACAAAATATTCATAATTTATACAAAACCAATTCAAGAAATAGTTACCACATTGACGGCAAGATCGTAAACTATAAAATCATGGACGAAAATGTAAAGTACGTCAAGGGGATTCGCTGGTATCGCGATCTCAAAATTCTATTCCGATCAGCGAATGCGCGCTGTGCTGGAAAAGCGTTCAGAAAAAGTGTGACCTAACTTCGCGGACCAAAGTTTTTGTGGACATTTAAACAAAAACTCAAGCTCAAAAAGTGAAATATTTATATCAGATTTTTTTTTTATTTTTTTATTATTACTTATTATTTGTACTGCGCTTTTCCCATTAGGCCCAAAGCGCTTACAATGAATTAATTAAATGTAATATTTTAAAAGCTACAAAGTACGAAAGAGATGAGTTTTTAATGACTTTTTGAAAATTGCTAATGTTGGAGACTGTCTAATTATTAGTGGCAGGTCGTTCCAGGATTTTGAAGCCGACACTGTAAAAGTTCTGTCACCAGCTAATGTACGAGTTAATGAATATGTGAGGCGAAGGTGATCACTGGCCGACCTAAGTGCTCTAGTTGGTGTATACAGATTCAAGCAGTTACTTAAATACTGTGGAGCCTGTTTATTCAGTGTTTTGTAGACAATCAAGAGTAATTTGAACGTAATTCTCTGTTTAAAAGGAAGCCAGTGAAGAGAATTAAAGAGTGGTTGGGAAGGATGATCTCGGGAAACCTGTAAAATTAATCGTGCTGCCCAATTTTGTAGTCGTTGAATACGAATTAATTGATTAGAGGGAATTGTAGAAAGGAGCCCATTGCAATAATCAATACGAGACAGAACCAATGAACGAACAGCATTGTGACAGGCAGACTGGTCAATGAACCTTCTGATTCTAGAAATGTTCCTTAAATAAAAAGTGACTGTGCTACAGATATGAGAGATATGGTACGACATTGACATGCGGGAATCAAATATGACACCAAGGTTTCTTATTTTTTCTGATGGTCTAAAGAGTGTACCATCAACATCAAGTTGAACATTTGGAAGATTGCGCAAGTTATAAGTAGAGGCCGCAACAAAAAATTCAGTTTTTTTGTCATTTAATTTTAGCTTATTCACTATCATCCACTGTCTTATATCTGATATACAATTCTGGAGTTTAACCAGTGCATTATTGAGAGCTCCAGGAGTCTTCGGATCAAAAGAAACGTATAGTTGTATGTCGTCAGCATAAAAATGATAATTGATACAGTGATTTCGGATGATGTCGCCAACTGGAAGAGTATATATTGAGTAGCCTATGGGTCCGACTATTGACCCCTGAGGGAGTCCAAATTCTAGAGTTATGGGATTTGACAATGTGCCGTCAATTGATGGCAAAATGCTATAGAATCGGTTAGTACCACATTTAACTCACATTTTTGATGATTTCTGCTTGCAAAATGGTGATATCGTGATGCTTGTTGAGAATATCAGATTTCTTCAAAACGGGCACTAACGGTGACAAATTTGCCGATCTTTTGCCAATATTTTCATGAATACTGAACTCATCCTAAAGAAACTTACACCAAAGGGTAATTTTAGGTCACTTTTCACGTTGATGATGTCAGATTTTAAGGATGTTGGCTAGTTTTTTAGATAATGACCGTCCGCGAAGTATGGACACGCGCGAAGTTTGGACTCACTGCCATACAATGTATACCTAGTCCTAGATCCAAGACCAAGGAACAGCCAACTGGTTTTGGCTTGGCTTTATTTTTTGGAAGACCACATCCACAACTCATTTTAAGATTGCAAAATTTGCAGCTTACTTTTAGTTTTAAGTCAAGATCGCTTCCAACATTACTTAGATCTACACGTTAAAATGGTTTCACTTAACTTGTTACCACCATGACCACTAGATTCTAAACTTGTTTAAGAGACTAAGACAGGAGATAGTTTAGTAAAATTTAGATAGGGTCTCAGTTTCTCTCACATTCAGTCACATACATATACGCAGTGCACAGTGCAGTGCTAGACGTGCAGACTTTAAAGTCTTGACTTTAGTTTTGCCAGTCCAAAATCAAGGCAACTAACATTTTTTAGTAACAACTTATCCTACATTAAAAACTTACCAGTAATTGCCTGCTAAATACATGGTTCTTCTACTCTAGTCTAGTGGAAGAGCATGTAAAGTCAAACTGGAAAACCTGGTTAATCAATGATGCCAAATTGTGAAGAAACAACTAATTTAAGTTCAGTTGATCGAAGCAGTAAAATTCTGCTGTCTTCCCAAATGTTGCTCTTTGCTACTAATATAGCTTCGATATTAATATTAACCTAAACTTCCGGTTTCACAAGCTCGCTAGCGTTAGCGCTAGCTTCGTACTCGTACATTCGCCGCGGTAGCTGAACACTAATCTTCGAGCTAGCAGAGCAGAGCGGCCTCTTACGTTTACTGATGGAGGAGTGGCACTATTTTCCCTTTTTCCTTTTTCATCCCCCTTCCATGCCCCTCTACTGACTTGCTGACTGGTATAGTCGTATGTTCCCGGGTAATCGAATTGAATTGAACCAGTGGCGTACGAAGGGGGTAGAACAATATAGTTCAACCCCCTCCCCTTAAATTTATTTTTGATAACCACCCCCACCCCCCCCCCCCCCAGAAAGTGTTGAAGACCCTTTTTTCATTTTTTTTTTTTCATTAATATTATTATTTTGCTTGTTAAATTTGTGTTTGGTACGAAACTACCTAACATTTAGGTTGGAGCCCTTTTTTTGTCAGATTTTGTTGGGGTACGAAACGGTTGACCTAAGATTTGTGGTGAAGACCTATTTTTTTTTGGGGGGGGTTAGGCCTATCAACACTTCTCTAAGCTTGAACCTCCCCCCCCCCCCTTCAATAATGCTGCATACGCCACTAAATAGAATAAAGTAGATCCTACGTAAATGAAAGACGAAGCATATGCTCAAACTTGGCCCACTTACCAGATTCAGAGTTAGTTTTATTACATTCTTCTCATCAGAATATTATCGGGGACCCGGGAGTCCGGGACCCCCATTCCCCCCCCCCCCTCTCTCTCTCTCTTCTTATCAATTTATTCCTGGAAGTCTAAAACATTTTGATTGTCAAACAGAGGTCAACGTCGGCCTATTATTAAACAAAAAGTATTAATTAAAGACTGACTCAGTTTTCGACTAAAAAAAGCCCACCCCCACCCCCGCCACCTCCCTAAAAAAAAATATAGGGGAAAGAAGGAGAGAGTTAAAAGGGGGAAATGGATAGAAATCTCAAGAGAGGTTAATGATTGAAAAAAAAACTTTCGCACTCACATTATTTAATCGTTGAAATATGTATCGTCCTATATGGCTAACTGCAAAACATCCTTAAAAGGTCCCTTTTCGACAAGGCCAGAACGCACTATAAAAAAACTACTACTAAAAACTTACGCATCTTGTTCAGGTTCACAAACACTTTGTTGCCCAGAATGTTCAATTTTCAGGACATAATATATGAAATTTCAAAATTGTTCAGCTTGCACTCACACTATTTAATTAATACTAATTAATGAAATCATTACACATTTATGTTGTTTATAAGAATAAAGCTAAAAAATGACTGTTAGGACATGGGCGTTTTGCCCCCCCCCCCCAAAAAAAAAAAAAAAAAAAAAAAATCACGACCACGAAAAACAAAAGAGGAAAGGAAAGGGATAAGGTTGAAATATGATATTATTTTCCAAATATTATGTTAAAATCTATCATGATCTTGGCGTTTTGTAATAAAAATGTCAAAATTTTTGCTCGCTTGCTTCGCTCGCAACTTCTTATTAATTTTACGCCATTGGCGAGCCCCTTCGAAATTGTGGGCTCATTATGCCACTGGGACAACCCCTTCAAAGAAACAAACAAAAACTTTGAGCGGCCGAGCGGGGATAATAAGGTGAAAAAAATTGCCGCCCCCCCCCTTGTTGGCGGAGGCTAGATCCGCCCCTGCCATAAAGTAGTATCCTTTTTCATGCAGGTCCGATTATCAAAACTTATCAGCTAGCTCTTCGCTCTCGCATGTTCATTGGTGAGATATATGTGAACTTATGAGTTAAAAAGACATGCCTAGAACTGTTTCACCGGAATGATTTAATATTCAATAACTTTGTTATTGTTATCCGATTTTGATCAAATCTTCATCATTTTGATTTGTGAATTTTACTCTATTTATTGAGATATAAATATTTACAGCCTGGACCATCAGTGGCGGATCCAGCCTCCGCCAATAGGGGGGGGGGCCGCAAAAAATTTTCACCCATATTTTCCCTGATCGGCCGCTCAAAGTTGATTTTTTTGTTTGTTTCTTTGAAGGGGTTGTCCCAGTGGCGTAATGAGCCAAAAAATTGAGGGGGCTCGATATGGGTTATCACGTAAAATTAATAAGAAGTTACGAGCGAGCGAAGCGAGCAAGCAAAAAATTTTGACATTTTTATTACAAAAATCCAAGTTCGTGATAGATTTTTACATTATATTTGGAAAATAATATTTTTCACCCTTATCCATTTCTTTTCTCTCTTTTTTTTTTCTTGATCGTGATTTTTTTTTTTTTTTTTTTTTGGGGGGGGGGGCAAAATGCCCGTGTCCTATCAGTAATTTCTTAGCTTTTATTCTTATAAACAACATAAATGTGTAATAATTTAGTAGGCCCTATTCAAATAGTGTGAGCGCGAAGTGCGAGCTTAACAATTTTGAAATTTCATGTATTTTGTGCTGAAAATTGAACATTGTGGGTAATGTTTGTGAACCTGAACAATTAAGATGCGTATGTAACTAGATAATTATTGCGAGCGCGAAGCGCGAGCAGAAATATTTATAATGTGTTCTGGCCTTGTCGGAAAGGGACCTGTTAAGGACGTTTTGCAGTTAGCCATTAACACGATACATATTTCAATGATTAAATAATGCGAGCGCGAAGCGCGAGCTGAATTTTTTTGTGACTTTCCGGCCTAAAAAAATAACGTTCTATAGCTATGCACTTTTTGTAATCATGAACGGTATAAATATAAAACCAAACAATTGATGCGAGCGCAAAGCGCGAGCAGAAAAATATGAGATTTCAAATCTAAAAACGGGACACTCTCTTCATGTTTTGTAAATCACTAGACAATTTGGGTATAATTTGGTATCTTCCTACATTAATAATGCGAGCGCAAAGCGTGAGCAGAAAATTATCGATATTTTGATTTGAAACTGAATATATAGACTCATAAAAATTGAAATAGAGAACAAGCTGCGTATCTGAACAGACATACGTGTGCTTGTTTCAGATTTTGACCTAGAATCTGGGCGTTTTAAATACCTTTTTTCATCATGAAAATCAATAAAACGAGCGCGAAGCGCGAGCTTAAAATATTTGATATTCCGATCTGAAAAAAGGTAAATTTAAGCTCTGTATTTCAAGCACAAATTGTAGGAAAATTGTGAGGTGTATATGACTCACAGTTAAAAAAGATCTAATATGTTTCGTTATTATTACTTTGAGTTTTGACATAGGACAGGTACATTCTAAGAACATTATGTCATCATATGAAAACGATGACTATCTTCCTATTTCTCTTCATAAGCGGGAGATGAAACTTGTCGATATTCCATTCCTAAAAAGGGTCAATTTGATTATTAAATTAATATCTTATTTATTAATCTAATAAGTTTAATGAGAGCGAGAATCTGTTAATTTATTACGGCCTGAAAATGTGACATTTAAAGCAATTTTGTAATCATGAATAAGATGCATAAGTAAATATATTTTCAACAATCAATGCAAGCGCAAATCGCGAGCTGAAATTTTTCATAAACTGTCATGAAATGGGGATTTTAGTTTGTTATAGAATTAAAATTGAGATATACATATCAAATCACCAATCAAAATGCGAGCGTGCAGCGCTATAGCTGTTACGTTTTGACAATTTGACCTGAATATAGGGATATTTGAGAACTTAATGGAATACAGGAAAAAAATAGGTACCCGATGACAAATCAAATTTTGCGATCGCGCAGCGCGAGCAGAAAATGTTAATTAATATTCCGAAGATAAAACGTAAATTGACAGAGCACTTTTTGAAAAGTAATTTGTAAATCAAACAAAATAATGAAAGTTCGATTTCCGGGCTGAAATATATATGTTTTATATATTGACTTCAAAATTTGATATTTAAGTTCCGTATTGAGAAAGATATATAAATCACCAAAAAGTAAATGTGAGTGCGAAGTGCGAGTGAAAATTTTATACTGAATAGTGACATATTAATGGTTAGTCGCGTGTATTTGAGTGTCCGAAAGTCCACACACACAGCTTCAACACAGGGAACAGTGGTTTTCATGAACGTAATATTGCAGATATCCGGGTATATCTTTAAATATAATAATCTCACACCAGATTGATAATAGTGTGAACATTTTATCCAATTCCATTAATTTAATGTAAATATTATTACAATTAATTCACTATTTACGTCTCGCTGTTCATTTGAAAGTGTCCATGTTCACAACTCTTGCTATGGCAAACGGTCTGAAATCACCGATATTTTCGAGACGCTGGCACCTTTGTTTTCCCAGTGGAATACCCCTAAGGGTAAAAAAGGTCGAGATTGATTGTCATATCAATGCTAAATAGATTTACCTACAGTTTGATGTATAATACTTTATGACTGGTATACTGGTTACATCTTATTTTCCCCCCAAACTTTGAGATCGAGCAGACATAACATGGCATATTTCTGTGTACAACGTCACGTGACTAACGTTTGATAGTTTCCGTTCCTAGACCCTTTTTATTTGAAACAATTAATACAGTCCAAACAAACTTAATTAACGCATTTAATGTTGAAAGTAACAATGCTCTTGTACTATGAAGCTTTGCTTATTGATATTTAATATATAGCTACGGTTTGAGGAAGCAAATATCGAGTCCGGAATTGATTTTGAATTGCAATAGGGTCTGCGTAGGTATACTATATACTAGCAGGCTAGCATCGTCTGCTACTTAAACCAAATGAGCGAACATGAAAATGCATGAACATTATGTGATGAAATGTTTTTAAAATTATTTTCCAAGTCTTCCCCTCATCTTATTTTATTCACTCGTCTTCCTCCTCTTATGTTTCCCCTTCTTTTTTCTCCTCTCTCTTCCCTTCTTTTTTTTTTTTTCTTTTTTTTTTGCTCCGCCAATAGGGGGGGGGGGGGGGGAGGCCGGCCCCCTCGGCCCCCCTGGATCCGCCTATATGACCATCACTTTAAACACATAGAGACATTAAACATACAGGGAAAGGGGGGGTGGTTCAGGAAAAGAGTGTGAAAATTAATTATGAGATTATTTGTCATATGTGAATTATGAATGAACTTTCGAGTTTTGGTTTTAAATGCAGTAACATTAGCATTTGGTGGAAATTATATTGGGAGGGAGTGAATTCGATATATCCGCGAGGAACTGACTGATTGACTACTCCGGGATAAAGGAATTTAGAGTGGGAACGAGTATGGTATTTACCCAGGTAACAATACAGCGTTGGACCAACGTTGGATCAACGTTGGGAAATTTTTTCCCAACGTTGCCTCAACGTTGGCAGGCCAACGTTGCATCATCGATAGAAGTGCACGCGCATACATCGTCAGACCAACAACATTTCCAACGTTAGTTCAACGTTGTCCAGCAACAATGTTTCAACGTTGTCTGGCAACGTTGATCCAATGTTGGCTAAATAGTCAAATACAACATTGCTACAACGTTGGTAAGCAACGTTGTATCATCGATAGAAGTGCACGTCCATACATCGTCAGACCAACAACATTTCCAACGTCAGTTCAACGTTGTCCACCATCAATGCTCCAACGTTGGTATAATGTCGGCTGAGTCATCAATAACAGCGTTGCTGCAACGTTGATGGGCAACGTTGAAGCAGCGATGGACGTGCACTTGCATACATCGTCAGTCCAACTATGTTTACAACGTTGGTTCAACGCTGTCCAGCAACAATGCTCCAACGTTGTCTGGCAACATTGCTCCAACATTGTTACAACGTTGTCACAACGTTGCTCCAACATTACTCCAACGTTATTCCAACGTATGGCAGTAATTAACAAAACATTAATTGGTTTCAAGGTGAAGTCCACCATTACAACTCTACACTCAAATCTTTATCATCATATGTCTTATCCTATCCTAAAATCCTACATCCTAATCCTATATCCTATTCCTATCATCCTACACCTATCCACTGTATCCTGTCATTGACTCCTATATATAGAGCAACTTTGCTATACTTGGCAGAATACAGTTAATATCATTTTCCACACTTAACCTTGAATATTTCACTTAGAATAATATGTTTTGATTATATATGATATGGTAATGGAGCCACATACTTTTCTGAAACTTTTCATGGTGGAAATATTGAATAAACATAAATACTCTAATTATTATAGGTAGCAATATTACCTAAAATTTTGGTCATTTACTGATGTAATGAATATTCATGAGTGCATAATCATTGTCCAGATGAGGCAGGTATGGCAGCGTTGGTCCAATGTTGGTCCAACGTTGGGTGACGTTGATCCAACGTTGGTATAATGTTGGTCCAATGTTGATGGAAAGTTGATTCAACTTTAGTCCGATGTTAGTCCAACGTTGGCGTAAACGTTGATTCAATGTTTGTCTAATATCGGTTAAATGTTGTTGTAACGTTGATTCTTTGTTGGTCTAATTCTAAACAAATCCAACGATGCGCCATCTCCATCAAACAGTTTTCAACACTGTGCCATCATCATCTGTAATCTGTTCATGATTCTATCAAAAAACATTACAACTATTATTACAGCTATTCATTTCTTTTCATTCTTTCTGTTACAAGTCTCTTCACATAATTAAGAGAAATCAAGATAATTACGTGTGATATTTATTGAGGCCTTTGTAGCATTCAAACTTTTTTGACATCCTCTTTTTCTCAAACAAGACTAATACCAAAAAAACATATGCATATGTAATAAAAATTAAGATGTATTACATTTTCTTGCGAGTTGCAATCTCTGTTTCTGTCTACAATTGTTTAATGACTCGGTATGCAATGCCAATTGCAACGTCAGTAATCATCACAAAAACTCACATGTGTAATTGCAGTCTCTCAGTATTTACAAAATCAAAAAAGGAGGTCGCGTAACTTGGCCTCACTCAGAGTAACGTAGCTACTGCCTACTGTAACTAAAGAGTGCCTCTTTTTGATTAAGATAGAAGTCAACTGATATCTCAATATGCATGGCCATGGCCTAGTCTCGCTCGTGCCATAACTATTAAATGATATTTCAGCGTCAAGTGTAGCATGCCTCACATAGCAACTACAGGTTTGACTGCAGTTGGAAAACACTCGGTCCAGGCTAGGCCAGGCAGGACCGACCAAGTCAATTCAAGGCAGCGTATAATAAATAAGGCAGGAATGCCAGGTAGCAAGTCATTTGGGTGATTTCAAGTACGGTGTACGGTGTTGAGAGTGTGAAAGGGCTGCTGAACTGAGCTCCAACACCAAGCGTAATATTATTTTTCATTGAAATGTATTAAATCTCTAATGATTTGCTCTCATCTTAAATGTAAAAGATAATTTTACGGAGATGGTTCGTCGTGTTCGCCCCCTGTTCGTAATTAAGCTACAGTTCATCAACACCAACACTGAACTTTAAATCACGATTCTCCCAATCCCTGGGGTACGTCGGTGTTGCTGAATGGGGAAATTGCTTGTAGATCATCAACACCATGCAGCCACAGTGCAGTGTTGGGTTCAGCAGATGACAATCAACACCAGCCTTCAACACAAACTGCCGGAAATACACCATATTTTCCGAGGTCAATCTTAACACCAGCCTGATTCAAGTACGGTGTTGTCACAACACCAACACTAACCCAGGGAGCTCCGGCCCGCTCAGCGGGCCGGAGCCCAGGGGCTTACCGTGTAATTCACCATACCCACGGTAGTAGCGTGAAGTATGGTCTAAATAATTATCCGAATAAATAGTTAAAACAGAAATTAAGCACTTACCACGATTATATGGATGAAGGTCTAACGATTGGCAGCTTCCTGACATCGAGGCACAGACTGGAACCTCAAAAAACGAAAAAGTTATGTCGCGGTAGCTCTCCTTCTTTCAGAATTCATAGCAAAATGGCCGTTCGAGACCGGTACCGAGGGTGTAGGGCGCATGCGCGAATTTGACAAAGTCTATATCATAGAGATGTATACTAATGCACTAGTGCTATTAGTCTCGGTCTCAATCGGCCATTTTGTTTTGAATTCTGAAAGAGGAGAGCTACCGCGACAGAACTTTTCGTTTTTTTAGGTTCCAGTCTGTGCCTCGATGTCAGGAAGCTGCCACTCGTTAGACCTTCATCCATATAATCGTGGTAAGTGCTTAATTTCTGTTTTAACTATTTATTCGGATAATTATTTAGACCATACTTCACGCTACTACCGTGGGTATGGTGAATTACACTCACACGTATTGCCAGGTTAGTATTAGTATACTAACCTCGCACCACGAACCGCGTTTGGCAGTGGATTTCTTACTAGTGGGTCGCACGTGCTGGGATCTCACTTCTTGGGTCCACAACACACGACTTCTATGGCTTGATTTTTCTGTGCGCGGCGGCATGTAATGAACCCTTGGGTGCCTGGGTTACACCAACACCAGATTTCAACACTGTACTTGAATTTTGAAAATCATCCAATGACCGTTGCCTTGCCATTGGTATCGCATACTCGTTCCCACTCACACGTATTGCGAGGTTAGTATTAGTCACTCACACAAGCTAATTACGAGGTTAGTTAGTATGTTATACTGTGCAGTGACTGTGTGTTAAGTACTACTTTACTACTACTTACGGTACACGAATATACTATTGTCGGACTGTACGCACACAGAAGCTGACTCCGTGATCTTTCGGAGGGGATCAATGGTTGCAGTTACCGATTATCTGCAAGTGCAAAGAAAATTCAACTGTAGATTGTAGGTCCTAAATATACAGCTTATTATAAGTACTGTTCCAGATCACTAGATATTCTGGAATTTACTTATCTATATCCACTATCCAGTCCAAATTCTGCCAGATTCTTCAAGTTCAAAATTGAAGGAAGCAGACTACACAGACATGACAGAAGGAGTCCGACGTCGCGACTAATTCTGCGCATCAGAATAGTATGGTATTTTTAAATAGGCACATTTGATGCTTGTATTTCCTTCTTCAATTTCTTCTAGTTATGTGACGGTAGGCCTATGACATATCTCGTACTTACTGTGAAAGGCCTTGCCAGCTGCAAAGGATCGACGAGGGCGTTTCTGGAAATTCTGGTCTTGAACTACATTTTTTTTCTTGTTTTTCTTCTTTATTTTCTATATTAATCGACACATTTGCATCCCCAGGTGCATGCAGCCTCTCTATTCTACCCCATCTTTATTTTTTGTTTTCCCCTTAGACTTAGTTTTAGTTCCTCTTTCCCTTCCCATTATTTTCCTTCTCTCTCGATTTATTTTCCCCTTATTGCTGGGGGATACCAAGGGTGACATGGATAGACAAGCAAACTTACTTGATCGACCCCCCCCCCCCTGATAGCAGAAACTGGTAAAAATGACGTCATAATTACGTCAGTTTAACGACGAGTGTCACGTCATTTTGACGTCGTAACAGGACGTCTTATTGACGGGATCTTGCACCCGCGAATAACGTCATTATGACGTCGTATATTGACGTCATTATGACGTCTCCAAGATTGACTACGACGTCTTAATGACGTCTTTGCAACGTTTTTACAACGTTTTCCTGACCAGTATCAAGGGTCAGCTTGACGTCGTGTATTGACGTGATTATGACGTCTTCGAGAGTCGACTACGACGTCGTAATGACGTCCGTGTAACCTATTCCTGACCGGTTTTAGACGTCATATTGATGTAATCATGACGTCTTCAAAAGTCAACTACGACGTCTTAATGACAACTTTGTAACCTATTCCTGACCAGTTTCAGACGTCATATTGCTGTAATTATGACGTCTTTATAAGTCGACTACGACGTCTGAATGACGACTTTGTAACATATTGCAGACTAGTAATAGACGTCATATTGACGTCGCATATTGAAATGAATATGACGTCTTTTGGAGTCAACTACGATATTTTAACGTATTCTGACGTGATGACATAAACATTTAAATTAAATTCTACATGTAATGTACACACACCACTTCAAAGACCTTGTCATGGAGGATTATCTATTGTTGGTGAATACTGAGGTGGTCTGACAATGTCCAGCATTCCCAGTAACAATATAATGATCCTCCATTCCAGGGCCTTGCATAACTTGACTCAGTCTCAAGAACATGACCCCCCCCCCCCCCCAGAAAAAGAATATATACAAAAATGGAAAACAAAATCAAATACGTGTACGCATTTCAATTACATGTAGGAAATCATGACAAATATTCTATTAATAAATAAAAGTTGCATAACATGATATTACCAGCAAAAAAAGGAAAAGAAATAGATTAAAAAAAAAAACACTTTTCTATGAAAATGCAGTATTAAGAGTCAAAGGAATGAAATAATTACAATGTTTGTTATACCAATACATAATACATTAATACATAACAGAGGCATTATGAATAATAATGATCTCCAAGAATATAGCTTTTTTGTTGAAATTGTAATTAAATATACCTTAAACATTAGAGATCTATGTAATGTAGGTAAAAATATAATGTATGTAAAAAAAAATACCTGAGTTGCATTGATTTCAGGATTTATGGAAGCTTGCATTTGGGTTTAAGAATCATACATGTACATTAATTCTTATGAAAAGTTTGTGATTGTTTTCATTATCACTTAGGGGTAAATGACAGTAGTTGCAGCAAATAATTATTTCTTGAGAAAGTCTTTTAAATTAAGGTTAATTGTCAAAATATTGTACATGATCTAGATCTGTTACATTAATGTAAACTTGTATCTTTGTAAAATCATGAATTTTGAACTTAAAGAGAAATGCCAGTAGTTGCAGTAAACACTGATTTCATGAGAAAGTCTGTAAAACCAGGCTTAATTGTCAGTATATCATCGAGGATCTAGATCTGGTACAGTTACATAAACTGAACTTTGTGAAATCTTGAAATCTACGCTAAGAAGGTTCAAACTGAAGATCACCAACACAGATAGGCACACGTGGGACAGTGTATTATTATTTCTGGAATAAAGACCCGACGGAAGTGACTGAATCCGCGCTTATTTTGCTTATTTCTCAGCAATTACACAATTTCTTCCAGAATCCTTTGGCACACATTTTTTATTCATACAGACACTTGGGTGGTCATTATATTAGATTCTGTAAAAAGTCATTTTGAGATCGTTACCAGAACTGGAATTTATCTTTAAAATCAATAATTCTGATGATCACTAACACAGAAAAACATATGTGAGACAGGACAGTGTAATATAATTGATCGAAAAATACCTGACATTTGATAGATTTACATGCTTATTTTGCTCATTTCTCAGCAATTACGCATTTTCTTCTCGAGCTATATTTGGATTCTGTTCGAACTCATTTTAAGATTGTTACTACAACTTGTAATTTATCTTTAAAGGGGTACTTGTATATCCGGGCTCAGCATAATTATATCTATGACAAATAAAGTAATATTTACCATGCAAAATAGTGAAAATTTTATCAAAATCAGATAAGAAATAATTACAAAAATATTGGTAATTAACACATGCAAGTAGATAAGTTTATGATATCATGCCCACATTTTTATTGTTCTGTTACCAGATGAAATAGTAATTATTTCATGTGTGTAATAAGTATGTCTTCCAATCCCATGTAGCAAAAGAACTTCCAGCAATAATCAATACAGGTAAGTCACATCAATGCAGTTTACAATCCAATTTAAATACACAATTTTATATACAAAATAATAAGTTGGGGATACATGTACGTGTACGTCTGTATGACATCATCAGCAGGCTACTTGCATATGCTTAGAGGTCTTTCACCAAAATAATGCAGAGCTTAGAATGTCATACATTACTTTATTATCCCTTGTCCTATTTTGATGAATTTTTCAGTTTTGTTAAAAAGTAATCAAAGGCCATATCCATGGTTACAAAGATACAAAGCACTTTGAGATGCCATCCTAGTCAGCACATGAGATTTAAAAAAATTCAAATTACCAGGCAGTGACAGTATTGTTCCAAGTCCAGAGCAAAGATGATCAGGAATGTGGTAGGTCTTCTCAAATGATATTGATCCAAGGTTGTTAAAAATTGGAGGAGAGGATGGAGCTAATTCCATGGCCTTGGAGCAGTAGTGGAGAAAGTTTCATCACCAGTAGCTAATTTGTAGGTGCATGGTAGACTAAGGATCACAAAAATAAAAAGGCAAGTGCGCCTAGAACGAAAATGACGCACAAGGCATTCCTTTTAATACATGTAATCTGGATCCCTGTCATTGACTTTGAAAATCAGTAGACGGACACTGATGTTCATGTACATCCTTTCCTTGACTTGCAGCCAGCGAAGTGGGTGTATGGCAAATGGCACAATAGGTGCAGCATTCTGTACTATCTGCAGTCGGTCCAGATCGCCCTAATTCAAGCACGAAGAGCTACAATAATCCAGTTTAGATTGCGCTAAACCACAGACTGCTGTGTGGCAAGTAGGGGTATAAAAGGCACTTCCCATTGGCCGTTATTCTTCCAATATGTTCGATGTTATACTGGTAGGGAGCATGTTCCAATGGCGCTATGAAAGGTGTTACGAAACCAGATGACTGGGTGCAGATTCAGGACACCTTCCATTTCAACTTACATCATCTGCAAAAATAACAGAAGAGAAACATAAAAACCTTTCCTACATTAACTACTTAATATTCATTAGAAACTAAATGGTTTCAATATCAATTTGGAAACTTTTTAAAAAATGATTAAAAAACAATGTGGGATGTGTTACATATTTTATACAGTACTTCAAATATTAACATGTAAAGTCAAGTCGGGGGAGGGGGTGGGGGGCTTGATGCCCTCAAGATCTGCACCTCCAAACCATCTCTGTATAGGGAAGGACATTTTAGAGTAAATTTGTTTGAAAAAAACATATTTTTTTTTTATAATTAATCATGATTTTAATTCATGCTTTTTTATTTGTTTTAAATGGTAATAGGATAATTCCATCAGTTTGAATAAGAAATTACAAGGTGCCAATTTCACATAACCAAGATCAATTCTGGGGGGTGTTTCACAAAGATTTAAGTATGACTTAAGTCGCACTTAAATGCCGACGTGTACATGATACATGTATGCAACGCGCGATCTTATTGATAGATACGCATTAGTGCGCGTCCGCATGAGACGATCTGACCAATGTGGTCAAGCCTTTCATACTGTACGCAACCCGGTATTTAAGTGCGACTCTAAGTCATACTTGAATCTTTGTGAAACACCCCCCTGATGTAATCACAAATGCACATGTTAAAGACTTGGGAGGGGGGGGGGTGATTCAGCCCCCCCTCGACATATTTCATGATAAATCCGCTGCTCAAATTTTTTTGACCGCGTCGCTTGCTGACTTTTTACTTTAAACTCTCGTGCAACTTTTGAGACCAAAATTGTGACCCCCGGGTAAGTGTTTCCGAAATTACACAACATTTTGTAAGTGCATGCAGACCCAAAATTACTCAAAAACGTGAATTTGTGTACAAATTCAATGCAAATAGTGTTTTAAGCCAAAATTCATAAATGTATCATCATTTTTCCTTTCGCTGCTTAAAAGTTAAAATCAATAAATTTTATCTTGTTTATGGTCAAAATAAAGTCCTCGACAATTTCCATTGAAAAAACACTAAAAAACAAAAAGTCGAAAAACAAAGAAAAGAATACATGAAATTTTTGAAAAATAAATTTTATCAGATGCCTATCTAGAGTATGTGAAACAAATATTAGCATTTTAGGGGCATTATTTCATTAATTAGAGCCAACTTTTGATTTTACGCATAAATTAGCATAATTAATGAACAGTGAGATTTTTCGCAGAATTTGATATTATAGTTTTGTAGATAATGCCATGGTTAACACGCATGCCAATTTTCGTTGCGATCACACGATCGACAGCCGAGATCATAAGGGGGGCTGAATCAGCCCCCCCCCCCCAGTCTTCTTAGGCGTCGAAATAGCCCAGTCTATTTAGGGTTAAGCCTTTTTTATATTTAAAATACAAAGGCTTACAAAAGGTGTCCCAAGATTGCGCACATCCGAATCTGCGCGATTCTGATAATAGAAGATGCGCAACGACTCAAAACAAAAAATAAACTTTACACCCTGGGGAGCGTTTCATGAAAGGACTTGTCGGACGTTTTATCCGACAAGTCCCATTTTATCCGACAGTTACCATAGTAACAGTACCTCTCAGCCAATCAACATCAGAGAAAGATGTCAGATCTGACAACTTGTCGGATGAAAATGTTGATGAAACACTGCCCTGAAATAGCCTACTGTACTTACTTACCTACTGCCTGATGCCGCCTGGCACGTAGGGCAACAACGAAGGACCTCCACTCCTGGCGGTCGGCGGTTCTGGGCCTTCTTCTGGAAACTCCCCCGGGCTAGGTCATATTCACCGACTTCATCTCCTCCTCAAGTGTGATGCCAGGACAGGTAGTTTTGGTTCTCCCTCTCTTTCTCCTAAAATGTCATAAACAGATCTATTCATAAAAAATCTGACTCAAAATGGTGGGAAAATAATGAATTTAGATTTTAGGGCATTGGCAAGCCAAGAGTTCCATATGCACCCCCACTGAAACTGAAAATAACAAGAGTGTCGCAAAGGCGAGCACATAGTACGCCCGTCTGTAACGCGGAAAATGGAGCTATTGGTCAAGCAAGAAAAGTGGAAGATGGCGACTACACCTTAATAAGTTTGACCTTGTTTTTCTTCAATCTGAAAATGACCATGACTGGCTGAGATTTTTTCCAAGAAAATCAATTATTTCTCTCATTTTTATGAGACTTTTTGCACACTTACTCATAAGAATACAAGGAACATCATAAATTGAAAGATTTTGTAAAATAAAAGGAAATTCACGTTCAATCTTAACTCAAATCGTTAGGTGTGCAGACTTGGGGTTGGCGATCACCAGCCGGCCGCCAGTGCAGTGGTCCACAGCAGCGAGCGGGCGCTCGGGCCGGGGCGAGTGCCCGGCCGGTACTGTGATGGGATTGCCAGTGTCATGTCATTTTCAGTGACGAAGCTAGCTGCAAGCGCAAGCCGCGGCATTTAACAAAATACGAAAAGAAAATAATAGAAAATGGTTATCTAACTTACTGTTTAGCCTACTGCAAATGTCTTCGAGGTCGTTGTCCATATCTGACCCGTATTCTTTAAAAGAATTATTAACGAATAACGGCCTTCTTCGTCGCACTTCTCGTTCGAGCTAGCTCAATAAACTGCAACGCAACGGAATTATTTTCAAATGTTGGCGGTAAGTGCGCATGCACAAGCCTGTCGCCGCGCCGCGCCGCCCCCCCTCCCCGGCGAATTTTTATAGGGGGTGAGCTGAGCTGAGCTGAGGGGGGTCTAACACCGAGTAAGAAAAAGGTTTAAAAATAGATACAAACTTCTTCGGCATAAAAAGCTTCTTCTTCTTCTTGTTTGGTTATGGGGGTTATGGTTAGCAACCAGTCATAATGATATATTTTTGCCACTGCTTTTGGAGCTTTTTTTTTTAAAGATTATTTTTTTTGCATGTACGGTACTATTTTACTTTATTTTCTTTTTCTTTTTCTAAATAGAAAAGAGCCTTGCTAACATGGCAAGGTTGAAAAAATAGCAAATAGCAAATAATATGCGCTTTGAAAATAAAATTGTAAATTTCTTGTTGATTGGCAAATAATTGATGTCATATATAATCACGTCATAATTTGGTCAAATGAAAACGCAAATTTCCTCGTCGTTGATTGGTAAATAAATGATGTCATAATCACGTCATAATGTGGTCATATAAAAATGCAAATTTACTTGTCATAGATTGGTCAGTAAATGACGTCATAATCACGTCATAATCTGGTCATACAAAAATGCAAAATAAAGTTGTCGTCCAAAGTCGTCAAAATGACGTCGTAACGACGTTGTACAAATAACTTATGACGAGATTTACTAGTTTCCGACGAGAAAATGACGTCATCACGACCGTGTCTGCTATCAGGGCCCTTGGCCCCATTGGAAATTATGCCAGTAGTCTTGTCTTGTCTTGGGTTAAGTCGGCATATGCAGACTTGCTGTACTCCGCCAACTTTATCAATTATCAATTCTCCAATGAACCAGTTTCTAACGTTCTCAACACTGTGTATATTATGCCGGGATATTATGTTGACTGTCAAACAAATATCCAACAAACTATAGTTTCCAACATTGTGTCAATGTTAACTGTCCAATAAACTATTCCAATTACGCTGTCCACGTTGTGCCATTGTCCGTTGTTCAACAACTCTCCATCAAACTAGTTTCCAACTTTGTCAACGTTGTGCCATTGTCGACTGTCCAACAAATCTCCAAGAAAATAGTTTCCAACGTTGTTCCTTTGTCGGTTGTTCAGCAACTCTCCATCGAACTAGTTTCCGACGTAGTCAACGCTGTGCCTTTGTTGGCTGTTCAACACCTATCCAATCAAACACGCGTTTCCAACGTTGTGACGTTGTTGGCTGTCCAACAAATCTCCAACACACTAGTTTCCAATGTTGTGCCATTGTCTGTTGTTCAACAACTTTCCAACGTTGCCAACGTTGTGTCATCGTCGACTATCCTACTGATCTCCAATCTACCAGTTTCCAACGTTGTGCCAGTGTCAGTTGTTCAACAACTTTCCATCTAACTAGTTTCCAGCTTTATCAACGTTGTGTCATTGTATACTATCTAACTAATCTCCAATCTACCAGTTTCCAACGTTGTGCCATCGTCGACTATCCAACAAATCTCCATCGAACTAGTTTCTAGCTTTGACAACGTTGTGCCATAGTTGGTTGTTCAACAACTTTCCATCGAACTAGTTTCCAACGTTGCCAACCTTGTGTCATCGTTGACTATCCAACTAATCTCCAACCTACTAATTTCCATCGTTGTGCCATTGTCGACTGTCCAACAACTCTCCAACTAACAAGTTTCCAACGTTGCCAACGTCGTGTCATTGTTGATTGTTCAACAACTTTCCAGCGAACTAGTTTCCAACGTTGCCAACGTTGTGTCTTTGCTGGCTGTCAACAACTATCCAATCAAACGTGTCTCCAACGTTGTGACATTGTCGACTGTCCAACAACTCTCCAACTTACTAGTCTCCAACGTTGTGCCATTGTCGACCGTCCAACAAATCTCCAACAAACTAGTTTCCAACTTTGTCAACGTTGTGCCATTGTCGGTTGTTCAACAACTTTCCAGCGAACTAGTTTCCAACGTTGCCAACGTTGTGCCTTTGCTGGCTGTTCAACAACTATCCAATCAAACGTGTTTCCAACGTTGTGACATTGTCGACTGTCCAACAACTCTCCGACTAACAAGTTTCCAACGTTGCCAACGTCGTGTCATTGTTGATTGTCCATCATCTTTCCATCAAACTAGTTTCCAACGTCGATTCAACGTTAATCCATCAAGTTTTCCCAACGTCCAACGACTTTCAAGTTTCCAACGTGGAGCCAACGTTGGCTTGTTACCTGGGTACTATTAATGGTAGGCCTTGTATTTGTTATATCAAAATAATATATCATGGGTTGCAATTGTGTTTAACATATATTGCAAAAAGGCTTGCATTATATGAATATAAAAAATTGTCAACGTACTCAAGGAGATGCTCATTGATTTACTTTATAAAATAATGGGCGTGACCGAGCTAAGGAAGGGGAGTTCGAACAAATCTACTGACCTAAAAGTCAGGCATTTTTCAGGATTTTTTGTTGGCATACGTATATATCATGAACGTGTGATCGATCCGTTGAATTACCAAAACACAAAATCACTGAAAACTCAAATTCCGAGCAGAAAAAATTGTGTAGGGCCCCCGTAGGCCTATGTATATTGACTGAAATAACGGGATATTATAAGCCTCATGTTTTGAGCATTTCTTTTTTTTTCACGCCGCAAATGGGGGGGGGGGGGGGCGGGGGTGGACACCGTAGCTTCGCCCTCAGGATCCGCACTTCGCGCTCACACTATTTGAATAGGGCATATGAAATTATTACACGTTTATGTTGTTTATAAGAATAAAGCTACAAAATTACTGTTAGGACATGGGCGTTTTGCCCCCCCCCCCCAAAAAAAAAAAAAAAAATCACGATCAAGAAAATAAAAGAGAAAAGGAAGGGGATAATGGTGAAATACAATGTTATTTTCCTAATATTATGTTAAAATCTATCACGAACTTGGATTTTTGTAATAACAACTTCAAAATTTTTGCTCGCTCGCTTCGCTCGCTCATAACTGCTTATAACTTTTACGTGATACGCCATATCGAGCCCCCTCAAAATTTTTGGCTCATTACGCCACTGGGACAACCCCTTCAAAGAAACAAACAAAAATCAACTTTGAGCGGCCGATCGGGGAAAATATGGGTGAAAAAAAATTTGACCCCCCCCCCCTATTGGCGGAGGCTGGATCCGCCCCTGTAGTACCGGGTAGTATTGCTTTTCAATTTCATCCTGATCTCCCTGAAATCGAGAATGCATGGTCGAATATTTTTAGGCTGGTAGTATTTTGGCCGAGTTGTCTAGTTAGGACTGCATAGGAACGGACTTGATCTCGCACCCGTACCCGGCGACTTTCTTCAGAGTTAGAGTTTATTCGATTTTCATGTTTTTAAAGAAACATATTTAGTAATTACAAGATGGCTGAAGCTTCAGTAGATCACCCTCGATTTTTCTGTCATAAATGCAGTGCAGAAATTCGTCCTGTTTTGCCGGTAAGTAAACACCCAACTTCGCTCTCTCATTTCAATTGGCAGAACCCCCAATTGGCATCGCAATTCGCATTGGCCATTGGCATTGCCATTTGGCATTGCATGATACTTGTGTAGGATTACTAAGGCTAAGGCTAAGCTAGACCAAAATCTTCTCTGTGTTTTGGTTGTTCCGCTGAACTGCGTTGGCTCCAGTCAACAAGGCAATACATTATTTACATACACTGAAAGAGTTTTTGGCCCGCACGTAAAGACAACCGTCACAACGTATTGCATTTGCCAGCAGTAACGATGGATCTATTCTAGAATTTCTAACGTTAGACAGCTGGTACTGTGCCTGTGGTGGTAGCCGTCTGTTTCGAGGAGTTTTTTGAACATTTTATATGTTTTTAAATATCTCCTCGTACACAGACGGCTCGCTATCGTGCAGCCACCATGGCATTAGGGGACATACAATGCAAAACCCCCCCGTCGGCATGGTCGGGGCTCTTCGATTTTTGTCATTAAATTATGAATCAGACTTTTGAAAATTAACGCGACCGAAATGCAAATTAATATTCCCTCTTCACTCTTGCCATCTTGGCATTAATTGCCAAAAAAATGGGGAAAAAATCATGTTAAAAATAAAAGGAACAAAAACAGTGACTTACCTCGGCTGTCGCGCAACTTCACTTTCCTGTTTCATCCAAACTTAAAGCTAAATTACACTAAGCTAGTACTTTTTTAGTTGCAGTAAAACTAAAACACTTATTTCGTGAGAAAGTCTGTAAAACCAAGGTTAAGTATGACTATATCATCGTGGATCTAGATCTGGTACAGTTACATAAACTGAACTTTGTGAAATCATAAAATCTAAGCTGAAATACGATCACACTGAAGATCGCCAACACAGATAGGCACACGTGGGACAGTGTATTATTATTGCTGGAATAAAGACCCGACGGAAGTGACCGAATCCGCGCTTATTTTGCTTATTTCTCAGCAATTACACAATTTCTTCCAGAATCCTTTGGCATATATTTTTTATTCATACAAACAGACACTTTGGTGATCATTATATTAGATTCTGTAAAAAGTCATTTTGAGATCGTTACCAGAACTGGAATTTACCTTTAATACATAAACATCTGGCCAGTAGAGCGTGCTGGTCCAAAAATTGGGATTGTCCCAGAAAACAAGGATATCCTCATAAACCAAGACAAATCATGTCTTGATAAATTGAGACTGTCCTTGTTTAAGGGGACGTTTTTTTTCACTTCCCCCTACGGGACAAAGACAGCAATAACGGGAATTGAGAGTGCTATAAATAGATTCAAGTGACCTCAATTCCCCCCAGTTCAACGTCTATTTTTCATGACTTATCGTCTTCCAATAATCTTGTAATGAAACCTGATGTTTACATTGACTAGCACACTTGATTGGTGTCGGCACTTGATGATAGGTGAATGAACTTTCCTAGATTTCTTGTGTGAAGAAATCTTTAAAAACTGAGACAGTCCCTGTAAACTGGGACGATCCTAGCCTCTTGTCGAGGCCCTGGCGGCTGCTTCCCGAGCGATTCCCTAATTCGCGAAGCGAATTAGGCCTGGCGCGAGCCAGGGCCTCTTGACATCTGAACTGAATTATATATTCATGAGGAACGTCTTCCTAATGAATATACATGAGTCATGATATTACCGGTCACCGAGTAAACCAATGAAATGTGCAGAGCTGTTTCGTTTTGGGTTCGGAATACTATATAGTATAGTAGCAACGTTCTCGCTACCACGCGTCACGGTTGGCGGGCGCCGACAACCCTGAAAATTTTCAGGGCAAATCCGCCAACCGTGAACTTCCCCGACAACCGTGGCCGACAACTGTAAAACAGGCCTAGATCCACACAAAAAAACTGAATAATATATTTAAAATAAAAACAATCTGCTTTTCAGATCCTAAAATAAACTTGTCGATTATTTCTTCCACGATTTCTTCCCGGGATTTCTTTGCTTCGCTACTATGCTGTATATATGATACGACCTCGACTCGAGGCCCAATTTAACTCTCTCTCTCTTATGTGGGAAGTGCGAAGATGTTTACCTCGCATTTATTTGCGTATCGCATTGCTCTCATTATTTACGTCTTTAAAATGGTAGTAAAATACGCTCAAAAATAAAGTGAGAAGAGAGGGGTACCGTGGGTTACTGGGTTGGGCAATGTAATTTAGATGTTACGAATTTCAGTTGATATTGTCATTTATTTTGTCAAAAGTAAAGTGTGTCAAAAAATAATATAAAAATTCGATCGAAATTTAGTTTCATCTCGTCCCAGGCCCCAGCCTTATTATAGCTACATCTACATGAATTCATTGAATGCATTTCTGATGACACTGCCGTTGAACGAATTGAGAAAATTATTAAAAGATCACGTTAATAATGACAAAGCCACAGCCACAGGAATGGATTGATATAATGTCCAACTCATTTACTTACAGCAAAATGATTATTCACATTTATATTCCAATTTTACTCCATAATTTCCAAAGTCTTGATCTCTACATCGATCTTTTGAAAGTGTTGATTAATTTCGCGACGGTGTGTCTACCAAGATCTGTGTCACTGCACTAGCGCTCGCCATGGCCACATACATAATACAAATCGCACATGGCATCAAAATCTATCCGAGTCTTCCAAAATTAGATGGGATCCAAAACCGATTTGAATGTTTTTTTTTTCATCAGATATTCATTGAATCTGTTATAATTTTCATAAGTAATAATCTTTATTAATTTTATTCACGCTTTTTATCATATTACGACTCATTTTTTAATGTGAGTTATACGTACAGTGTATTTTCATTTGTTTTGTTCTTTATTACTCTTTGCCTGCCAATTAAATAATGAACGCACCTGTCACCGTCCTGAGAAATGTTTTTAGTCATTACAGTGAATGCTTCATGAATTTGTTGTACAATTGCTTAACAACTCCCGGTAACAACTACGATTTAAAATAAAATATTATTTGAAATTAATTTGTGTAAAGGAGAAAGAGAATAATGGGAGGTGGTCGTGGGCAATGTAAATGAAAATGATGGGATGTTTGTGACTTTGTGGGGGAGGGGATTGGCGAAAAGAAGTCAATGTTCGGAGCGAATTAAATTAATATTCTTTTATGGATGTGTCTACTGTGATTGTGGCTGCATAATCTTTATGGCGATTGGAAAATCAACCCTTGGACTTGGTCGGGAGGGGTACGTGATTCAATAGATTTCAATAAAAGTACACATTCAACAAAGTGGAATTGACAATTCATTCACAGATATTCATTTCAGGGCCGCGGAAACAGGGGGGGGGGGGGGGGCTGGGTGGGCTTCAGCTCCCCCACTTTTTTTTCCAAAACCGTGTACAAAAACAGGACCACCTGATTGCGTTTTTTGCATGATGGTCAGCCCCCCCCCCCCCACTTTCAAGACCTTTCCGCGGCCCCTGCATTTCAAGTACGAATTATTGAAGTTGATGTGTGAACGTTTTAGAGGATATGTATTTCGTTTGCCCACGCCCACATGAGTCGCTAGTATAATTTGAATATCGCTGAATGAATTTTTCAATTTCACTTATGTCGTTATATATGTTTTATATCGGAATTGTGTTTTATATATAGATTTATCGTTACAACGTCGTTAGCCTAATTACTGCGAGTGGATTATATTTATGAAATGAGTTGGAATGTGAACGAGACGCCCCAAAGCCGATGGCACGTGATCTAAATCTAATTAGTATTCACTTTCTGGGTTGAGCCAATCATTGTGCTTGAAAACGGGTTTCCCCGAATTCCCGCCCTTGGAATGACTGTGTACCATGTGCGTGACCTGTTAACCTGTTGTATGAATGCGAATCAGCTGGTTTCGTGACCTCAAATATTCTTCATGTTGTTTACGCTGGATGGGGGCTATAAAAAGATCTTTCTGACTCTTTTTTTTTTTCAATTTTAATAATCTGTTCGTGAATTTCTGTAACTTGAAAACTGATGCAATTTATTGAATCACGTACCTCGATCTTCCCACTCATGGTGCAAGAAAATATTTTTAAAATTTAAAATCGCCAAAATATACATGTAAAGAAAGATTATTCAGCCGTCATCATCAGTAGTAGTATAGACATGTCTATAAATATGCATTCGCTTCGAATATTGACTTCTTCACCAATCCCACACACACGTACGATCTCAACATCCCCTTGTCATTGTCCACGCCACGACCCCTCCCCTTTCGCGCTCCCCCTTCGACCATCCTAGCTACAACCCCCCCCCCTCTTCCTCTCTTTCACACACGCTGTATTTGTAGGCCTACATAGTGCATTATTTAAAAATACAAATCTGCTTTCCTGTCAATTAAGCTTTACTTTCAAAACATTTTAAATCGCAATTAATTATAATAAGAACAAAATCGTAATATGTATGATGAATGACTAAAAATATTTCTCCCGCTCGTGATGGACACATTCATTATTTTATAGGCGAGTATAGAACAATACATATGAACATAGCAATAATTGACAGTGATAAACGAATCTTGATTGGATATTATTAGTATAAACATCATCAGCAGAAGTCTTAATTATGAGAGTTATAGTTTCAGTGAGTATCTGAAAACAAAACAAACCATGCAAATTATATCGTCTCATGAATACCGATGCCCATTATTTGGAAGCCTCGGAAGTTTTCTTCCGAGGCTTCCAAACAAAGTCGGAACAATCTTTGGATTGAGTAAGGGCGTGGCGCGGCGCGCATGCGGTCCGTAGATGTAGTCGGTCATTGACACGCATTCACAAAATGAATCGCACTTTCTAAGGACGTAGCGATCTAGACATTGGAAAGTATGGAGTACGTTATCGATGTCATTGATGTGAATAAATCTATAAACTGTAAGTATAAAATGAGATTGAATTTAAATCTTTTCTTTTGACCTTTTTCATCAGTACTTGCCTTTCTGCTTCAATCGATCGCAATTCGCGCAACCGTTACGGCTGTGTGGCCGGAGAAGCATTAAATAGACATAAAATGTGGTGCATTTAGCAGCAATCTAAGCTCGTCGATATTGATATTTTCGATAGCTACCGCGCTCCGCGAGGGAGGGGGAACACCCCCCTCCCGCAACCCTCCCCCCGTGCGTGCTTCGCACGCACCAAGGCCGCTGCGCGGCTTGCGTATCATCGCTTCGCGCCGCCAAGCGTCAAAATGAACCTAGCGAGAACGTTGATAGTAGTCCATTATTCTGCAGGGGATTCATTTAATTGCGGGACACTAAAGGGGATATAACCAGCAAAATGCTACAAGTAGTGGTACTACTACTACTACTACTACTGGCCGTAACAGACCCATCACCGCCCCGAAACTTCCCGGGAGATACTGCTCAGCCGCTGGTCAGACTCGAGTCAACTCCCAGCAACTCCACCCCAGCTTCCCTCACTGCACTGCACAGCGGAGATCGATAATCGACGCCCTGGTTCGACCGGTGGAATCGCATGAAATATTACATTTTTTCCATATCCTGTGGGTAGATTTACAAAGACATCTCGTCCTTTCAGTGCAGAGTTAATTTCATCGACTTGCAAATCCTTAAATCGGTCAATATTCAGCATTTTAGAGTCATATTCAGCGCTCTTTGATATTTCGTCGTCACTCTTCGCCAAGAATCCAAGGGTCGCCATTCAAGATGAGCTCATGAATATTTAATATGACGTCATAGCAGCTTGCGCTCTCATTGGATGATTTTCACCGACCAGTTTTTGGTCGGTGAATTGGTAAAAACAAAAAACAAAAGAAAGTCGGTGAAATTCGGGTCAGATGTCAAGAGGCCCTGTCTCGCGCCGCTCTGCTTCGCTCTCTCCCTTGCTTTGCCATGTTCGCTCGGAAAGCAGCCGACAGGGCCTCGACAAGAGGCTAGGACGATCCCAATTTTCTGACCAGCGCCTCTACTGATGGCCATTGAGTCCCTGTACAGGTCAAGCTAGAACTTCGGTCTCTGTATTTGGTGAGTGGAGCCAACAGAGTTCAGCGAAACAACCAACATAACAGAACAGAGACCGAATCTTTTGGTCTACGTTGGATCTAACATTCAGCGGAAACCCGATTCTTGGATCGTTTTTTTGTACATAAAATGTCACATTATAAAAAAGATATTCGATCTAACATTACAAGATCTACATCCAAATTTACAATACAAGAAAATATATAGACTCTAAAATTCAGAAATATCGTACCTTGGACTAAAGTTAAGACCGCAGTTACCGCTTGATCTATCAATCATCTAATTCCTTTCAAACAATGATCAATTCATAGTCATCCTCGATCGATCCTTTCGTTGGTCATCATAAGTTGCCATCTTGGGTGACGTCATCCTTACAGATGTATTTACCAGTTGCCATATATCTTGATTTGTGCCGCTGCATTACCGCTTGCGCTTGTCTCCGTGCATGCGTTCAGAACTAGTCGGTCGCATTGTATGGCCAGGACATCGAAAATTCTAATTGGAAAGCCTTGATAAAAGCGTAACTCAATGAACGTAGAGGGCAGCAACACACGGCTGCCAGTTTTTCCTCTCTCTGGCAGAAAAATTAAAAAAATAAGGAATAAATCATCGATAACGTACATGTATATTTTCGATATAATAAAGATTAGACTCTAATGTTCAAGTCTATATTGTCATTTAGACCAAAAAAAAAAATCCTAGACAAACACTATAGGCCTGAATTGGGCGACGTGATAACACATGGAGGTTTGCACTAACATAGTACCGTTGATGAATGGGGATGATAGTAAAATGTCATCACATTAGGTACGGAAATGAAGGACTTCTGTAGCTTTTCCGGTCATTACTTAGACTGGTAATTGACGATTATCTAGACAGTTTAAACTTGTGAAACTTTACTTGCGTTGAGAAATGGAGGTTCGAAATCTTTTTCCCTACAAAAATTTTTCCAGCAGATGTTTAAACCTTTCCACTTATTTAGCTTCTACTACTTCTGTAGGCAGTCTGTTCCAGTCAGAAATTACTCTTTTGACTAAAAATTTTTCTCCTAAGTTCCAATTAAGATCGTCCTGTGAAAAGCTTGAACTTGTAACCTCTAGTTGCGGAATGGATTGTCTGAATTTGTTCAATAAATCCCCAGAAATGACGGTTATTCCTGTCTAGGCATTGTATTGCATTGCAACAGTAAACTTGGACCAAACTTAAGCTTCGGTTTCTGTTATATTGGTTGTTCCGCTGAACTCCGTTGGCTCCACTCACCACTTACAGAGACCGAAGTTCAACTCGATCTGTACAGGGACTCAATGGCCATGATATGTTTATGTTCTACTAAGTTTGGATATAAACCAGGCAGGGAAGTAGGAGTTTAGGACAGCTGAAGTAAGTCACTGTTTTCTCCTTTTGACTTGAGTTTATTTTTTTTTCCCTTTTGGAGTTTTAGTGCATTTCAAGCCAAAACGGAGTAGAATCTTTATTTTGGTCCAGTTCTTTTTATAAATTTTTATGAAATAAAAACAAAAATCGATCAGCCCCGTCAGGGGGGATTTTGCATTGACATTGTTAACCCCCTAAATAATGGCTGCTGCACGATCGCGAGCCGTCTGTGTACGAGGAGAAATGAAAAAAAATCAAAATGTTAAAAAACTCATTGAAACAGACGGCTGCCAGGCAGTGCCAGCTGTACATGTTATTTAAATCTCATCATGAACCAACCAAGTCAACACAACTTCGTCAATTGACTATTAAAACACAGACAACAGTCACACAGTCTGCAGTCAGAAGCCCTGTGTTAAGTGTTTAGGATGAGGGGGGAGGGGAGTTCCATTGTCTGGACACTTAGCCAACTTAAAACGAATCCCCTTAAACCCTCATCTGGCCATATCTTAGTCTTTGGTAGCCAGGAGGCGAGCCAAGAATTGAGTCCCACTCATGTGTGTGTACCGCGAAAAAAACTGAAACTTTCGCCCATGCCCCTGAGATTTCTACTTTCCTTGATCTAGCCCTAAATCATGTCAATGGGATACAACTTCATTTCCAACATTTCTACGATATTGATTTCATTTTTAAACAATAATTCATTTTAAAACCGAGAAAAATATTACCATAAGGTAATATTCATGATATTTATCGGCTGATGCAAGTATTTTTTTAAAGTTAGCACTGCTCATGATATTGTCGCCCTCTATACGTGTCTTGTACATGTAGCTAGGCTACGATAACAAAGATGGCAAGATGGCGACAATTATAGACTGTGAGTAAACGCTCATCTGCTTTTAATGTTTTCCACTTTTATGTTTAATATTTTTTTTAAATATGACCCTTTAGTGCCAAAAGGGTCCAATTTGTATTGTAGCCCATTAACATAAGTTTGGGCTCAAAACCCTAGTAAAGAAAACAAGTATTTTGGAGCAACATTAATGTTGCCAAAATACTCAGTGTAGAGTGTAGTGTAGCGTGTAGAGCAATGGTATCCCGTCCCTGGCTCTTTCCTGGCTCCAAGAGAGAAAATCTTTCACTAACGTGTGCTTACTCTCCACGGAGCCAGGGATTGCGTCCCATTCATGCGCGTGTACCGCAAAAAACCCCGAAATTTTTGCCTCTTGAGATTTCTACTTCTAAAAGATCTAGCCCTAATCATGTAAATGGGAATACAACTTCATTTCCGACATTCATACGATATTGATTCCATTTTTAAATGAAGAATTCTTTAAAAAAACAAAAAAATATATTGAATAGAGGGGGAAGGTTTGCCGCGATGTTTACGTCGCCATCTTGTCCTCATTTGTCTTTCGCCAAGTTACAAGACGCACATTGAGGATTGATGTTTGTTCTTAATTTTTTTAAGGAGAGCATTAGGAGCGCCTGCGTGATCGCGATCCTCAAAAGCGAAGGTCTGATTACGCCATTTAGGGGTAGAATTTGACAGCAAGGATTATGCTATCTACATGTACCTGTAGGGTCCAATTTTGAAGTGCTTGGACGAGCATGGGTACCACTTTAGTCTGTGAGTGCCCCCCTTTATTAAACTATTTTACATGCAAATCAGTGGGAAGCGTTATACGAAGTCGGTGGGGTGTCCATAGTAGAGTCTTACATGTACATTATTCACAATTTCAAACCACATACCAATACAATGCACCCATGCATTGAATCCTGAAACTGATCCACACATTACTCTTGTTTAACCCTAACTAGGCCGGGCTTTTTTGGCTGTTCTGTGGCCGGGGGGGGGGTTGATTCAACCCCCCCCTGAGATCTCGGCCACCGATCGTGCGAGCGCCGCAAAAATTTGCACGCTGGTAGTATGCGATGTAATCTACAAGGCTGTATGGTAAAATTTTCCAAAATAATGAGATTTTATTTTACATGAATTAATTATGCTAATTTATGCGTAAATCATACTTTTTGCTCTAATTCACTAAATAAAGCTCCTAGAATGCTAATTTTTGGTAAAACTATTCTTTGTAGCATTCTTAACAACGGCAATTGAAAAAAACTTCGGTTTGGAAATCAATTTCTTATGTATTTTATTGTTTTATGAATTTCTTATGTATTTCTTTGTTTTTCAACCTTTTGCTTTTCTTTGTTTTTTTCACCAGATTTATTGCACAACCTTTTTGAAGCATAATTATGCTAAAATCAATTGCTTTCAGCTGTTTGAAGTAAAAATAATCATATCTTTATGAATATGATGAGAAAACTCAATTTACATTGACTTTGTACACAAAATTACGTTTTGGAACAGTTTTTGGTCCGACATGCACTTACAAAATGTTGCGTAATTTCGGAACCGCGTACCCGGGCGTCGTAAATTTGGTCTCAAAAGATGCGCGAGACTTAAAAGTATAAACTCTGCGAGTGGCGCGGTCAAAAAATTTCGCGCGGCGGAATGATCGCAGAAAATGTTGAGGGGGGGTTGATTCAACCCCCCCCCCGGCCATTTTAGGGTTAACCCTTATTAAACTGGGGGGGGGGGGGGGTTTTGATCGCACCGCTCACTGACTTTTTACTTTCAAGTCTTGCACATCTTTTGAGACCAAAATTGCGACGCCCGGGGACGCGGTTCTGAAATTACGCAACATTTTGTAAGTGCATGTCAGACCCGAAATTGCTCAAAAACATGATTCCGTGTACAAAGTCAATGCAAATTGTGTTTTTCAACCAAAAATCATAAATGTATGATTATTTTTACTTTTGTTCGTTTAAATGGATTTATTTTATGCTATTTATGATCACAGAAGGGTCCCCAACAAAGTTCATTGGAAAAAACAATAAAAAAATAGATCATAGATATATGATTATTTTTACTTTTGTTGGTTTAAATGGATTTATTTTATGCTATTTATGATCACAGAAGGGTCCCCGACAAAGTTCATTGGAAAAAACAATAAAAAACTAAGGCTTTGAAAAAACAAAGAAATACATAAGAATTAAAAAAACAATAAAATGCATAAGAAATTAATTATATTTTTGCAATTTTTTTGTAGACATTTGTTAGAAATGTAATTATTGATACTCCAAGCAAAAATTAGCATTCTACTAGCTATATGAATTGAGTTAAAGGCAAAAACATACACAAAAAGCAAAATTTAGGGCAAATTTCATACGCTTATTTGCATAATTAATTAAAAATATAAAGAATTAATGTTTTAAATATTTTACCATACAGTCTTGTAGTTTACATCCGGCTCTACGCGCGTGCAAATTTTCGCAGCGATCGCGCGAACAGCGGCCAAGATCTGAGAGGGGGTCAAATTTAGCCCCCCCCCCCCCCCAGTCTATACTGGTCTGAAATAGCCCAGTTAAGATAGGGTTGATGGCCAATCTCTGCCTCTTTAATTAAAACTTTTTTTTTTCTTTTTTTTCTTCTGTTTTTATTGGTTTTCATAAAATAACAGTTACAAACAATATAGGCTGACAATAAGTTCAAGACAATTTAAACACATTGACATTAACAAGCTAAATTATCTCAAATTAACTTAATAATCAGCCACAAACATCCATCCTCACACCATACCACTCACACATACACACACACACACACACACGCACGTCTTCCCAATGTTAAAAGCTTGCATAAAGTTTAAAGGAGAATGAAACCCTTGAAACTAGCTGAATCCATATCAAAGAGAAAAATCAAAGAAACATATTGTTGAAAGTTTGAGGAAGATTGAATGAATAGTAAGAAAGTTATGAGCATTTGAATATTGAGATCACTAGTGCCATGTAGATCCTCCCATCGGCAATGCGACCAAGATCTGTGATATCACACACGTACAACTCCCTCATTACTTTAGTACTTATTTCACTTATATTCTCACTTTTATAGAGTCTATCACTAAGAAGGTTAGGTGTTTTCTTTATGAGATGACAAGTACAGAGGTTTCACAACATTACATCATTGATGAATCGTTTGTCATATGATTAGAATGAGCAAAAAGAGATGTTTTGGGGTATATTTTCAGTGTCCGAATGGGAGAGTTGTACGTGTGTGACATCACAGATCTTGGTCGCATTGCCAATGGGAGGATCTCCATAGCATTAGTGATCTCGACATTCAAATGCTCATAACTCTTTTATTGCTAGTCCTATTTTACTCAAAGTTTTGTTGATCTTATTCTTTGATTTTTCTGCTTTCACAAAAGCTAACTTGCTCCAAGAGTTTCATTCTCCTTTAACTTTCTTCATACTTTCCTACGTTTAAAAAGAGGACCCTCATTACTGCATAACATGTACAAAATAAGTGAAATAATTGAACCAGGATAAATTTCCTTAAAACTATATGCTCCATTTCTTGAAATGAGCACTCAACTTATTCTTTTTTTGAGCTATCTTATATTCTACATTTTGTTTTGATTTAACCATTGAGATAAAAACCTCAAACCTCAGTTCTTTCTCCTGAAATTTACATGAGTAAATGTAAAATTTCAAATAAAAAAATAGAACATTAATACAAGAGTCATGTTTACTTCCCGTATGTACACCAAACAAATAATTAAATTTTGAAAATACTAATTCCCGGGAGATGTCAGAATTAGTATATATTTTATCTATCAAATTTTCCCAGAGAGGGACTACTTTATTACAGTTGCAAAATAAATGATCCAATGTTTCAGGTTCTTCTGAGCAAAAATAACAATTGGGGGAATCTCGTTTCCTTATCTTGAACAAAAAAGCATTGACTCCAATAGCATTGTGAAAAATCTTAAAATAAAAACTTCTCAGTTGAGTGTCTATTGTACATCTAAAGTTATCCCTGTGTATTATGGTCCAGTCTATCTCTTTAGGCTGGTACCCAAAAAGCTCCTCCCACTTACTCTCCCTCTTAGTATTGGAAGTACAATACTTTTTTTGTAGCATATCATACGCATGTTTAGGTTTTTTCTTTTGAATCAATAAATTATTAACAATCTTCCTAAAAATATCTTCATCTGTGTGCATAGCATCATCAAACCAGCTAAGATAGATTCCGTTCATGAGAGAATCATATTTTCTACGGTCCCTAATAGGAATGTCAAATTCGATAACCAAATCTTCAAATAATTTTGCATTACCAACACCATCATATAATTGTGAGATAGAATAGATACCTTTCGCATACCATATTGGATAATAAAAATAAGACCTGTGCTTTAACCTCACATTCTTATTCCACCAAATAAATTCTTGTAAATGATATTGACTGTAACCAAATTCATTAAGCATATTTTGCCTATGCAGATACCAAGCTTTGATAGATTCTATCAGTTGACAATTTTTTAACTTAGACAAAACAATGTCTGGGGCATCTGCCCTAAAAAGGGCTAAATTGTCTTCACAAAAATGAGATGAAATATTCAGCTCTATTACTTTCCAAGCACTCTTATAATTGTCATCCAAAAGTCTAGTAACCCAATACAATTTCTGAGCTTGTGCAAATACAAGAGGATTAATCATTCTCAACCCCCCTTCCTCATAGTCATTGCACAAAAAATGCCTCTTGACTCTGTCGTTTCCATTGCTCCAAATGAACTTGAACAACATGCTATTAAGTCTTTTTAAAAAAGTGTTAGGCAGATTGATACACAAAACACTAAACAAATACAACAACTGGGGAAGTAACAAAGACTTAACAACTGCAATCTTGCCCAAAAGAGATAAACTTCTGTGTTTCCAACAGTTCAAAATTTGCTCAATAATGCCCAATCTGGGAACATAATTCAATTCATAAAGAGCTTTTGTATTTAGAGAAAATACTACTCCTAATGCTTTGAATGTGTTCTTTCCCCAGGTCAATCCTTGAGCAGTTATTGGGATGAAATCACTACCTTTCATTATACCAATATGCACAGCTTCCGATTTATTTAAATTGATTCGACAGCCAGAAAACTTTGCAAAAAAGGCTAAAGTGTCAAACAAATGTTTAAAGGAGTCTGATTCTCCATTCAAAAAAAGCATATTGTATCGTCTGCAAAGAGACTTATTTTCTTTTCTAAAGGTCCAACAGGAATTCCTTTAATAAGAGGGTTGGATCTAATAGAAATTGCCAAAATTTCAATTGCTAACAAAAATAAAAGGGGAGAAATTGGACAGCCCTGAAATACATGTATGCCTCTGTCTATAAAAACAGGGTCTGAAATAAAACCATTATTTAATATCCGGCTATTTCTACTGTTATAAAAGGTCTTTATCCATTTTAAGAAATTATTTCCAAAATCAAAATATTCCAAAACTTTAAATAAGTACTTACATGTATGTTCTATCCTGTCAAAAGCCTTTTCAAAATCTAATAACACAATTGAGCCGGGATCATTGTTTACATCTGTATATTCAATCAAATCAATAATGGTACGGATGTTTAAGCCTATAAATCGCCCCTTCATAAACCCTTGCTGGTCTACGTGTATCAAAGTGTCCAAACATAGTTTCAAACGACTACTCATGACTTTAGCAAGCAGTTTATAGTCTACATTCAACAATGAAATGGGGCGATAATTCTTCACCAGCATAGGATCTTTATCCTTTTTCGGAAGAAGTGTTATTATCCCGCACCTCTGCGAATTTGACAACAACCCTATTTGAAACGAATAATTATAAGAATCTAGCAATAAATCTATTATGTCATTGAAAAAAAGTTAAATAAAACTCACAGGGAAGACCATCCAATCCCGGACTTTTTTCCTTACCCATTGTCTTTAGTGCATTCAATATTTCGTTTTTGGCTATAGGTTTGTTCAAATTTAAAACTGACTCTTCCCCTAACAAAGGAATATCTAAGGGTGCAACAAAATCATTAACAGATTCCATGTCATTCTGAGAAACTTCTGAAGAATACAAATTCTAATAAAAAGTATAAATTTCATGTAAAACTTTTTTAGGATTGACCACAATTGAACCACTATCAGTTTTCAATTGATGAATATTCTTTTTTTTCATAGCTACGCTTTTCCAAATTACAAAAGTACTTAGAGCTCCTCTCCCCATACTCTGCCCATTTAATCCTTGATCTAACTATAGAACCAGCTGTTTCCATATCCAGAACCTTGTTTAACTCGGGTTTCCCCTGCTTCTAAGACTCCATACAGTTTCTGCAATTCATCCTTATCAGTACAGACACCAATTTTTTCTTTTAAGGAAGAAATACTTTTCAGTAATTTGGATTTGTTCTTAATCTTTTCTTTTTGTTTTCTGCTGCAGTATTCAATACAGAGCCCCACAATGGTACATTTGAAAGCATCCCAAATAGTGTGTGGATTACAATCTGAATCAGCAAGCACCTCTTTAAATTCCTTAATTTTATCTTTAATCATGGTACAAAAATCACTGTCATGTTTCAAATATGATGTATTTAACTTCCAATAACCCTTCCCTCTAGGAATTTCATCTATTACAAGATTTGAATTAACCATACAGTGGTCTGAGCATATACCAGTTACAATATTAGAAGTTTTCACACAAGTCAACAAATCACTGGACACAAAAATATAATCCAATCTAGAGGAAACTAATGGACTTTTCTGGTGCCGTGTGAAAACCTTATCTCGACTGTGGTCTCTTCTCCAAACATCAACAAGGCTTAATTCCTCGACATACATATTAAAACAACTTTTAGCATGAATATTATGGTGAACAGGACAGGAGCCCTCGTAATCCAAGGGACGTACTGCGATATTCAAGTCACCTGCCAATACAATCCTTGAGTTACCTACATCTACTTTCGCAAACATATTAATAAAAAACTCTGGTAAATCCTTGTTTGGACCATATACATTGACCAATATGAGATCCATATCTTTTACACTCATATGAAGGATAAGAAACCTTCCTTCCGGGTCAGAATATGATGATAATAAAGATATTCTCAAAGAAGACTTAAATAAAATAGCTACTCCTCTGCTATTTGCTGTGTAGCTACTGAACATAGCCTGTCCACCCCATTGGGGGCGCCATAACATTTCATCACTTTTACTTGAGTGTGTTTCCTGAAGAAAAATTATATCATATTTTGATTCTCGTAAAAAATTGAATACTTTTTTCCTCTTAAAACCATCTTGAAGGCCTCTACAATTAAAAGTGTTAAGGCGTAATGACATTAAAAGCAAACACACACTGAAACTCTTGAAAAACCTTTACATCAAAGTCTTGAAGCAAAATAAACCTACTACATTGGAAGACCACACTCAACAACAAGCATAACACACATACACGCAAACTCATTCCTACAATTCTTCATAGACAGCGAACTTCCTAGCAAACACCATGGGCATCATCTATATTTAAATATCTAATATGTAAGCCAAAGTTGAGCCTGTTTAAAAAGGTATAGGTTCCACAGAAAATGACTCACTGTGAAGATTATTATTAAATTAAAAGTAAGTATACAGTCTTTACTTTACAAAATTGTTTCTACCCAACACTGATTATAACTACCAAGTTATAGTCATATTAAAATAACTATAAATATATACAAAAACAAAGAACTAAAAAAACATCCTCTAAAGTGCATTCTATGTACTCTGCTTAAACCTTTGCTAAAAAAGAAAATTGCAGCTACAGCAAAGGGCACATAGATAAAATTTTAATACAGTGTATTAACAGTACATGTATAAAAAACATCATAACTGAGTGTTTATTAATGACTGAAAACGAGAAAGAGACAAAGGCAAAGGTAGGATTATAATAACCCTTGATTAGGTTGATGCATGCACAAAAGTAAAGGTGTGCCAATAATTCAAATGGATCAAATACAAAACATCAATTCAGTTGATAATAAAAATAAGCTCTAAAAGCCTGTAAACTACATATAATACAAGTATAGTAGGTCAGCTAGAGAAAAAGGCTAAAGTTAAAGATAAGCATCTCTAGTAACACCAGTAACACTATCACGGACCCGTATGATGGCAGGGTAAACCATGAAGGCATTTTCCCTTCTTTCTTCAGTTTGATCAACTGTGGTAGTTTCTCCTTTCTCATCAACTGCACTCTACGGCTATAGTCATTGGAGACAAACAGTCTTTCCTGATGATCGTTCTTTTTCTTGTCTTTACTCTTGAATAACTCAATCAGGGACTTGGGAGCTTTTTCCTTATGCAGGTAGGTGCTGAATCCGACATGAATCGGACGAGGGCGGGGATTTTCCTCCCTGGATAACCTGCCACTCCTATGTGCTCTTTGAATGGCCTCCTTGATTTCAGGGCAACCGGCATCCTTCAGCAGGTTACACATGAATTTTACACAATCACCCCCTTCAGACTTCTCTGGAACATTGAACACTACGATGTTGTTACGCCTGCTCCTATTCTCGATGTCATCAACTTTTTCATCAGCTTTCTTCAGGGCAACAGACAACCGGCTCACTTCATCCTTCAGATTGGCAATATTCAGCTCCATATTCTCATGCTTCTCTCGGCACTCCGCATGCAGGAAATCTAAACGGCTTTCTAGCCGGGCTTCAAATGCACGAAACCAGGCCGGTGCTTGCTGGCTAACATCCGGTTCAAGATGCGCTGCGCCCAAGACACTTCTAGCCAGTGCCGCGTCCGGGGCAGCTCCGCTCGGGCTCTCACTAGCGTGTCGATCAGTCATAGCGGCGGTAGCATGCGGCGACAAATTTTCAGATGAATTGCTAAAATTGTTGCTTACCGCTAAGTTTGTGGCTTGAGAATCTCCCTGAATGATCACCTTGGGTTTTTTCTTCTGCAGAGTGGACCCAGAGTTGAATCCAGAACTAGGCTTAAGAATTTTTCGGCATTTTTATCCCAGGTGTTTACTAACGATCTCTACACGTACGGCGCCATCTTTGATCCATCAATTAAAACTCTTTTTTCTTGTTTTGATATTTCATGATTTTTTTGTTGTTAGAAGATGGGATATACATGTACAGTACATGTAGGTCTATATAATACATCGCCAACTTGCCCTCTTGGTAGCCTAGTTACGTATACATAGGGTGTCAACATCACGAGCAGCGATGTGAAATAAAATGATGCGTGCATGGGCTAATAAATATTTTGAATCTATCCCATATGTAATAATTGGTTAAATTAGAGTCTGTAAATAGAGGGTTTTGCCTTTAAGAAGAGTGTTGTGACTTTTATCACACTGAGTATTACAAGTTGTCAAATGAAATTCTTTCAGAGAATTCTCAACTTGAAGAAAAATGTTTTTAAAATTGTTTTTTTTCTGAGTCCCATGTGTAACAGCAAATGTTTTCTCTCTAAAAGGTCAAGGTCATACATGTACATGTATGTCACCAGGCTGTACATGATTATTCTTCTAGATATCAGCCATCTTGATGGTATTAAAAATCTAACCAAAGTCATTATACACTATTTTTGTCTCGCCTGCATAGCAGAGCGAGATAATAGGCTCCGCTTTTCTGACGATGGCGGTGGCATAGTCAACGTTGAAATCCTAACCATGAGTTTCACGTCACATGACCAAGGTCAAAGGTCATTTAGGGTCAATGAACTTTGGCCGAATTGGGGGTATCTGTTGAATTACCATCATAACTTTGAAAGTTTATGGATCTGATTCATGAAACTTGGATATAATAGTAATCAAGTATCACTGAACATCCTGTGCAAGTTTCAGGTCACATGAGGAAGGTCAAAGGTCATTTAGGGTCAATGAACTTTGGCCAAATTGGGGGTATTTGTTGAATTACCATCCTAACTTTGAAAGTATATTGGTCTACATGTAGTTCATTAAACTTGGACATAAGAGTAGTCAAGTATCACTGCACATGTGCGAGTTTCAGGTCACATGATCATTGTCAAAGGTCATGTAAGGTCAATGAACTTTGGCCAAATTGGGGGTATTTGTTGAATTACCATCATATCTCTGTAAGTGTATTGGTCTAGTTCATAAAACGTGGACATAAGAGTAACCAAGTATCACTGAACATCTTGTGCGAGTTATAGTAGGTTTCAAAGTCAGCACTGCTGCTATATTGAATCGCGTGATGCAGGTGAGACCGCCAGAGGCATTCCACTTGTTCTTTTAGTCATCCTCAGGCACTAGTCGGTGGTAATTTATTCCTATTGTACATATTCTTGTTTTCTTTTGCCTGGAAATAAAATAAATAAATAAATTGTCATAGGGATTAAAACTGCCCGCATACTCGTTATTTGAGAAGTCCAGACATATGATCTAACGTTAGATCTACTGCCCTAGGCTGGCTGGCTGTGCACAGCCAAATCTCCACTGCAGGCTCAGCCTCAGGCAGCCGTAGGCGCTGGCCCCCGATGCGGCCCGGGCATGCACACACAGCTATTGGAGGTCTGAGGCTGCCTCATATAGATCTAATGTTAGTCATGCAAAGCTGTATCTGGCATTTTGAGTATAATTATGCCTTTGTGCCAACATATCAAGTTAGGCATACATTTTATGTTGTCCAGGGTTATCAAAGGGTCTGCATTACATTTTGTAATTTTTATGCATCCGGTAAATAAATCATGCGTCAGGTAAAAAAAATCATGCGTCCGGTAAATTTTTTCATGCTTCTGTTAAATTCAATTTACCGGACGCATGAAATTATCATGCATCTGGTAAATCATTAATTTGTATGGTTTATTCAATAAATTTTTTCCATTCTATAAAACAGATGATGCATGGGTTTCTTTCGTGGGTAAGTAGAACTGTGTGCACGCGGTAACTTTGGCATTATGGTCCATGCCAAAGTTACCTTGTGCACACAGTTCCTACTGACCCACTCAAACCCATGCATCATTTGTATACTGAACAACCTGCCTGAGTTTCAGGTCACATGACCAAGGTCAAAGGTAATTTAGAGTCAATGAATGTAGACCATGTTGGGGAATCAATATCAGAATCTTAACCAAGGTTAAGTTTTTGAAATGACGTCATAACTTCTGAAGTACACTGTATATAGACCTAGTTCATGAAACTTGGACATTGAAGATCCTGCCTGAGTTTCAGGTCTCATGATCAAGGTCAAAGGTCACTTAGGGTCAATGATTTTTTACCATGTTGGGGGAATATTTGTGGAATTGTCATAACTGGCATTTTATGGATCTAGTTCATGAAACTTAAAACATAAAAACAATTAAATATCCCTGAACATCCTGTTCGAGTTTCAGGTCACATAACCAAGGTCAAAGGTCATTTAGGGTCAATGAACTTTGATAATGTTGGGGGTATTTGTGTATAACTTTAAAGTATATAGATCTAGTTCATGAAACTTGGGACATAAGAGTAACCATGTATCCCTGAATATCTTGTGCTTGTTTCTGGTCACATGACCAAAATCAAAGGTCATTAAGGGTCAATGAACTTTGGCTGTGTTGGGTGTATTTGTTGAATTGGCATCATAACTTAGAAAAGTTTATGGATCTACACATGCAGTTAATGAAACATAGGGTAATTAAGTATGAATGATTGTTTTGCACATGTCTTAGCCTGATCATAGTCAAAGGTCATGTTGGGTCAATGGACATAGTATTTTATTATCACATGACTACATGAGCGTTTTCTTATTTGAATCAATACCCGTAGCTGTTTTCAATTAAAAATCAGCACTGCTGCTATATCGAATCGCATAATGTAGGCGAGACTGCCAGAGGCGATCCACTTGTTCAGGTCATTAAAGCCTCTGAAATGCCCCATACATGTACATGTACGTACAACATGCACAAATTCTTGGACTTGCCCTTACATGTACATGTATAAACAATATACTTTGAAGTGTATGTATTATGTGTCGTTCTGTACATATTCCCTTTTCATACACAATAAATTGTACTTACATGTAATTTATTTTGTATCCTATTGGTAATACAATTTTAAGGAATTATTAAGAGTTGTGAATTTATTTCATGGACATGTACCACAATCTACTTTCAAGTCTGCTGTACATGTAAGACTAGTTCAATTTTTATATTAATAAAATACAATAAAGTAAGTTTATTGTAAAGGAATTTAATGTTAATGGAAAGTAACCAAAAGTAATTGTAGTCAGTCATCTTTTTTCCCCAAAAAATTACAATTACAATTCCTTTTAAAAATTTCAATTACAAATTTTACTATTATCCAAAAGAATGGAATTATATGTAATTTATAAATTACCCTGTAATTGTGCCCAACCCTTTTTTTTAAAGGAAATTAGATGCACTTTTGTTTTAATATGGCTCTGTTTAGGATTCTATGACTTCATTTGTTGACTGCATTTGGCCATTGGACGACATGTACATGTACATGTATATGAGAATGTGCACTTGCAATATGGGCACTGCAAAATTCCCCACATGTTTGAAAAGGAATTACATCATGCATGAACAATCAATAGGGGAATTCCCATTATGTCAATTCCTTTGTGATTAAAGTTCGTATTGAAAATAGGGAGTGTACATACATTGCATGCATTTTATTGCATTTCCTCATTGACGAGAAGACTTACGGTAAGTAACAAAGTGTAAACTTATTGTACTCATGATTGCACCAATTTCTTAGATAATGTTTAAGGAGTTTTATTCAAATATCTAAAGCTTTACCTTGATACTTTGTGATTTGTGTGAGTTTTTGCATATAAAAAGAATATATGGATCTCAGAGTCAGATATTATGTATCTGCCATATTGTATTTAGCACATCTATCCATGTACAGTAATAGTACACATGAACATGTAGGCCTACTGTATAAACTAAATTAATGTATGGATCTACAGTCCATGCAGTTTACATATATAGGCCTACACGATATATGTATACTGTACATGTTTATCTTTAATATTCACTATCATGTAGAGAAATCATAAATATCTATTTCTGCAAGCTTGAATTCATGAAATTTTGAGGTTTTACTATATTGTTACCATATTTAATTTCCTGCGAATTTGGTGCAGCTTTCCTATTCTATCTGCATTCAAATTGTTACATTATAATTGTGCTTTCTTTGTATGTTTTTTTACATACCGGTATATATCCGCAATCGTATTCTGTAACTGGGATAACCCCTTTCAAGCTCCTTGCAGCTTTTTGGTTTTTAGCTCATCCGACCCGAAGGGCCAGATGAGCTTATGCCGTGGCATGGCATCCGTCGCTGTCGTCCGTCCACAATTTCAAAATGCTTCTTCGTCATTTCAATTCTGTTTGCTTTATATGATAGCACTAGGTGGGGAATTCAAAACTTGTACACAGAATTTTGAAACTCATTAAATATGCTAGTTTATGCGCATTTTTCAAAATTCACAAAAAATTCTTCATTTGTTGACCGATTTCAAATTTTTTGCTTCCATCTGGTAGAGATTCAAGAGGTTTACCAAACTTCTACACAGAATTGTGAAATTTTGACTTTAACAACTTTTATGCTAATTTATGCATATTTTTAAAAATTTACATAAAATGCTTCTTTATTTGTTGACCGATTTTGATTTTTTTTCTTCCATCTGGATGAGCTTCATGAGGTTCACCAATCTTCTACACAGAATTTTGAAATTTGGAGTAGAAAATTATTTTTATGCTAATTTATGGTATGCAAAATTCATAAATCACTGAAAAATGCCTCTTTATTTTTTTGACCTATTTTCAAAATGCTTCTTCTTCGTCATTTCAAGTCTGATTTCAATTCTGTTTGATTTATATGATTGCTCTAGGTGGTGATACATGTACAAAATTTCAACACATAATTTTGAAACTCATTAAATATGCTAATTTATTCATATATAATTTTCAAAACTCACAAAAAATACTTATTTATTTGTTGATTGATTTTGATTATTTATGTTCAATCTGAGAGCTACACAAGGTTCACCAGGGTTCTACACAGAGTTTAGAAATTTGACTAGAAAATTATTTATGCTATTCATAGATCACAAAAAATGCTTCTATGTCATTTCTTCATCAATTTCAATTCTATATAAATTTATGTCACAAATATAATTCAGTACAGTGTCAACTGGGCTAAAATTAAAATTGTGTTAAATTTCGTTGCGAGATGCCGGATGAGCTCCGCATCATTGACGTGCTAGTTCCCATATTTCTCTTTTTATAATTTCAAATTCGTATACCTATGAACTATATTATTGATTCAATTATTATGTTTTTATTGTTTGAATGTACATATTTTGTATTGTTTTTATCATGAGAAATAAAATCTATCAATCAATCAATCAGATTATGTGAGCAATTTTTCCTGACAACAATTAAGGCTTACATGTAATAAGAGCCAAACAAAGAAATCACAAAAATACAAGAGGAGAGTTGTAGGTTTCCATCCATTTGAGCACTGAATAATTGTCAGAAAAATTAGAATTTATAATCTGAAAAGCAGAAAAATCACTCAGTTTTTCTGTGTACTAACGAATATGGAATCACAACGCCTCTAACACAACATGACGTCATGGTCTTCAGGCCAATGAAAAGCACAAGAAATCCTATAATTGTTGAAACATGTTAATTTGAGTTTTTCTTTTAAAAGCAAAATACTCAGCCAGGGCCCTGTGAACGATTTTTTGAGTGGGGTGCTGAAATATTTTTAGAAGCCTCCCCCCAAAAAAAAAAGGATTTCACTACAAAATGAAGAGAAATTGGTCCCAAAAAATTTGAGAAGCAAAAAAAAAGAAAAAAAAGGTTTTCACTACAAATCGCAGATCAAATTTGTCCCAAGAAATATGAAATTTGAAAAGCAAAAAAAAGTTTTTCACTTTCAAAATATTGATGAAATTGGTCTATACAAATTTGTAATGCAAAAAAGTTTCACTTCGAAATGAAGATGAAGGTCGTTCTGGAATACATTTTTACACATCTTCAAGAATACCTGGGGTTGTACACACAGCACCCCCAAGGCAAGTTTTGGGGATGCTTCACCCCTGCTTCTCAGGGCCATGTACTCAGCTACATGTATCAAGCAGTGAATGTGCATATAACCAACACTAGGATGTGTATCCCCCATTTGTCAAATTTCACTCCAGTCTGGGTTTTTAAGCCTTCAGTTCTTCTGATTGCTTGCTTTCCAAGCATTCATACTTAGCCGTTCAAAGGTACTGTCAATATAAACCACCGCTTTATATCTCTCCTACCCTGTATATTATTTTCTTTATTTTTTTTTCTGCAGGATTATGTATGTCCACAGTGCAACGGAGGATTCATTGAAGCATTAGATAGTGACAGTCCTGACCACTCAGACGGATCAAGGTTTGTTAAGTTTATTCCTGCACTAAAATCATAGGACTAATGCTTTCTTGATTACTGGCAATAATAGTTTTGGAGCTTTATTTGTAATCCTTTTGAATTCATTTTTCTGTAGAAACATTCAACTTTATGCCTTAGTCTATTAAAACCGTGACATTAAACCTGAAAAATGGAATGGGCTTTGGAAAAAGTTGATCTAGAGCTAATTACAAAATGGCTTAATTGTCACATATTCTGTGCACTCTGGTATAATGTATTTGTAAAAATATGCATGTATTTACATGGATTTGTTAGAAAAATTGTTATGATTAAAAGTATGTCAAAATTGACGTCACAAAGTGTTCTTTTGTTGTGACTGATCATTTCTGTATTTTCCTCATGCAGCCATTCAAGTGATGAACGAAGGCTTTCCTTTGAAGGAGACGATCCCTTACAAACTTTAGTCTTCTCAACAGTAAGTCAGTATTCAAATTACTATGGACAGATCCTCCATGATGGTGGTTGGAAAACATCTTGACATGTATGAATTATGAAATACACGAGAGACGGGTGATTTTGCCCTCATGGCAGCCCAAATCACTCTTAACATTCCCAGATTAAAGATAAATTCCAGTTTTGGTAACGATCTAAAAATGACTTTTTACAGAATCTAATATAATGACCACCTAAGTGTCTGTTTGTATGAATAAAAAATATGTGCCAAAGGATTCTGGAAGAAATTGTGTAATTGCTGAGAAATAAGCAAAATAAGCGCGGATTCGGTCACTTCCGTCGGGTCTTTATTTTAGCAATAATAATACACTGTCCCACGTGTGCCTATCTGTGTTGGTGATCTTCAGTGTGAACATTTTTCAGCGTAGATTTCAAGATTTCACAAAGTTCAGTTTACGTAACTGTACCAGATCTAGATCCTCGATGATATACTGACAATTAAGCCTTGTTTTACAGACTTTCTCATGAAATCAGTGTTTACTGCAAACACTGGAATTTCTCTTTAAAGCCTTTGGAATGACTGTCTTTTTAAGATTCGCCCAGAGATCTGCCACAAACAATACTCAAGAATATTTATATAATAAATATTCTACATACAGCGGAATAATTATATTTGCAATTACTGCATAATTGCTCATTGCACAAAAAATTGCCATTAAATATGCTATTGTATAAACAAAAAATAAAGTTTGCTCTAACTAGGTCCAAAACTGCTTGTTTTATTTTCTATTCCTCAACTCTTTGTACATGTAGGGTTCTGATGGAAAGTTTGTTATAATTGTATGTATTAATATAAATAATAATGCATTTTATAACTCCTTCGAATTGACAGCTATTCAGCGACATGATGAGTGATACACCAGGAAACAATTCATCAAGAAGAACAAACTTGGGAAGTCCATCATCGTCATCATCATCATCTCCTTCATCGTCCTCTTCCTCCTCATCATCGGGTGGAGGACCTTCATCTAACCAGTCCAGTAGGAATCCTGGAGTATCTGATAGCAATAGAACATTTGCTATGCATTCGCCTGGTAGTAGGACAATGTTAAGGATTCATGGGGGACCTAGGGGTGCTCCTCCACCTGATATGATAGCGTTAGTATCCAACAGATCCAACTTCCTGGCCTGTATTCTGAACTTGGGTTTCATTTAAACTCTGGTCTAAAGTTGTGGTTGAAGTAAAAGTGTTGTATCAGATTGTTGTAACGGATATCCTGACATCCATGTTTCTGCCTGAAAACATTATTTAGAGAGATTTGCATTGTCATTGCATGTAAGAAATGGCTTATTTGGGTTTAATGCAAATAGTCATGTGAATTATCACTTTTCGGGCAAGCTGGATAGCTTTCTTTCCAAATTGTCCAAATTACTGCTTGTAAATATGCTCATCTGTAAAAATCTTGTACGAGCAACGTCATTATGATGTCAAATAGAAATCTTACCATCTCTGCATGTGGTAGATAAAATTTTGAAGAAAAAAAATGAAATAAAAAGAAAATGGCATTCTCTTTAATATTTTGCTTGAACTTGAAATGGTTATTGATAATTATGACACTGAACCTGTGTGATTAATTATATTTCTCAAATTGTTTCCTTTTCAGTTTTCTACAGCAGTTTCTAGGACTGGCTCCCCCTCCTCCTGGACCTGGTGGTGTTCATTTCCCAGTGTGAGTACTAATCACGGCCTCATCTAACAAAAGGTTGTGATTTTTATGATCACTCTCACTATGCAAATCCACTATTGTCATATTTTTATACGCCCGTCTTGACGGGACGTATTATGGTATCACGCTCGGTGTCCGTCCGTTAACTTTTCCTTGTAAACGCGATAACTTCAGTTTAACTTAACCTAGGCTCATATAATTTGGTATGTATGATACAGCAAGGGTCCCAGGAAGCCTATTGATTTTGGGGTTCAAAGGTCAAGGTCACGGTGATATGTTTTCCTCTTACCCTTCTGCAGTCCTTGTAAACGTGATAAGTTCAGTTTGACTTAACCTAGGCGCATATAATTTGGTGTGTATGATACTAGCATAGATCCCAGGTAGCCTATCGATTTTGAGGTCAATAGGTCAAAGGTCAAGGTCACAGTGACATATTTTCATCTTTACCCTTCTGCAGTCCTTGTAAACGCGATAACTTCAGTTTAACTTAATCTAGGCTCCTATAATTTGGTTTGTATGATACTAGCATGGATCCCAGGAAGCCTATTGATTTTGAGATCAAAAGGTCAAAGGTCAAGGTCACACTGACATGTTTTCATCTTGCCCTTCTGCAGTCCTTGTAAACGCGATAACTTCAGTTTTTTTAACCTAGGCTCATATAATGTGGGTGCGTCCTGGTCTAGTGGTTCTGACTCTCGCCTTTGAAACAGAGGGTCGTGGGATCGAATCATAGCCATGGCGTGTTTTCCTTCAGCAAGAAATTTATCCACACTGTGCTGCACTCGACCCAGGTGAGGTGAATGGGTACCTGACAGGAGTAATTCCTTGCATGCACTGAGCGCCGGTGATGGTAGCTCGAGCTAAAGCCGGGGTAATGATAGCAGCGCTTTATAAATCCAGCTATTATTATTATTATAATTTGGTGTGTATGATACTAGCATGGATCCCAGGAAGCCTATTGATTTGGAGGTCAAAAGGTCAAAGGTCAAGATCACAGTGACATGTTTTCATCTTACCCTTCTGGAGTCCTTTTAAACGCGAAAACGTTAGTTTAACTTAACCTAGGTTCCTATAATTTAGTGTGTATGATACTCGCATGGATCCCAGGAAGCCTATTGATTTTGAGGTCAGAAGGTCAAAGGTTGCTATCTTCCACTTTTCTTGCTTGACCAACAACTACATTTTCCGCATTACAGGTGGGCGTATTATATGCTCGCCTTAGCGACACTCTTGTTTGTGTAGGAAACCATATCCCTTTGAAAACAATGAAGTGCACACCGATTCTTATGTTGCATATGCAAGTATTCATCAAATTGAGGAAACTGTGTGAACTGGCCTTCGTGTTCTAGATGTTGATGTTGCTTGCATTCCATAGATGGGATTGATCAGATCCGTCAAGATTCTTTGTGTATGTTTTTATTTGTACATGACAATAAACTTGAAATCTTAAATCTTTGTAAGACCGGCCCTTTAGATCATTTGGAATAATGATAACAATAATAATGGTCAGTCACATTGTGATGTTGACAAACTACCCTAGTCAAAACGAAAGGACCTAGCATTCAACATGTTCAAGCGTATATCTGGGCCCCGTTGCATAAAAGTTACTATTATGGTAACTTTTCTGTCCAATGGTAACTACCATGGTAATGGTGATCAACAGCCAAGAGTCAAAATTGAAGATTTCGTACAAGTTACCATTGTATTGAAAAGTTACCATAATGGTAACCGTTATGCAATTGGGCGTAGGTGCAAGGATGATCTTTATTTCAGGAGTCACAGATTAATGCCTTGTCACATAAAGTGATACTCTTAGCAATAAATCTGTTACTTATCAGTCATACTTATGTTACTTATCAGTCATAGGGGGTGTTGAAAGAAATATTTGCTGTCAATTTTACAAATTTCTGTTACAATTTTACAACTGATAAATCAATTTGAATATAACACACAGTTCAACCTCGTTGTTGCAAGAAGCTGGAGAAGCGATGAAGTGTAAATTTGTAATTGCAAGACTTATGATGGATTTTAGTAACCACAATAGACTTGCAATTGATCAGCATTAGATAGTTTAGCAGGTCCAGCTAGATCAGACACAAGATTTTGGACAGGTTCACCATTGTGCACTAATAAATTACCCCAAAATAGTATGGTGGTCATGAGACAAAACATTGATTTTGCCTCTTTGTGTAGTTTTACTTTGGTGCCTAATTAAATTGGGAATTAATTCCTTGATGAACTGCTTGATGATAAGTGGGAATTAGAGTACCTTGCTGAAAAAAATTCAATGCACTAATTAAAGGACAAGTCCAGCCCAACAGAAACTTGATTTGATTAAAAAGAGAAAAATCCAACAAGAATAACACTGAAAATTTCATCAAAATCGGATGTAAAATAAGAAAGTTATGACATTTTAAAGTTATGCTTAATTTCACAAAACAGTTATATGCACATCCTGGTCGGTATGCAAATGAGGAGACTGATGACGTCGTCCACTCACTAATTCTTTTGTATTTCACTATATGAAATATTCAAATTTTCTCCTTGTTGTCAAGTGAAACAACAATTCATTCCTTCCTGAATATGTGGAATTAGCATTGCTATATGGTTCAGTCAAGTTGGTCCTTATTGTCAAATATGTAAAAAATTAAATATTGTATCATTCAAACAATAAAAAACAAACAAAATAGTGACTGAAAGACATCAGCTGTCTCATTTGCATGTCACTGAATTGTGCATATCACTGTTTTGTGAAAAATAAGCATAACTTTAAAATATCATAACTCTCTTACTTTACATGCGATTTGGATGAAATTTTCAGCATTATGCTAGTTTGATTTTTCTTTATTTTTCAAATAAACATTTATCTGGGGTGGACTTGACCTTTAAGTAGCAATCCAGACATCACTTGTATTAATGAAATGTTTGTATGTTTTGTTTACAGTCAGATGTTCAACATGCATGGCAGTCCAAGGGATTATGCTTGGGGCGAAGGTGGTTTAGATGCTATTATAACACAGGTAACCCCTCATCTTACCTACATATGCAATTTAATAAGTTACCCATTTCATTTCTATTTTGGGCAAAATAATCAGCTTGGGGGAAACCACGTTTTTGAATATATTTGAGAGCCAAGTCTACTTTGTTTATACATGTAGTTAACGAGTTATTCTGCTCTTAGCACATTAAACCCCTTGCCCAAGATACATTATTCTTGGGTCGATGAAAAATATGTAATACAATGAAATCATATTGTGTAGAAAGGGTTCAGTGTCAATTGATTCAGGCGTGATAACCTCTTTAGAGTATCTGTCATTTTAAGAGATCTAGGGTTGCTTCTAAAACTTTGATAAATTCTCTTGAAAGTATTGAAATTTCTTATTTTCCTTAGGTTTCTTTTTAACTCTAAAAATTGTTCCTGTGATTGTTGAATTATTACTGTTTCTGACAGTATTTTTCTTTTCCTGCAATAAATGCATCATTGCATCCTTCAAAGGCTTTATTTTGCAGATATTATTTCTCTTTTTTTTTTTTCAGTTGTTAAATAATGCAGAAGGTCATGGTCCACCCCCTGCCTCACATGATGACATCACTCGACTAGAAGAAATAACAATAAACAACATTCATATTGGTAAATATAATTTTCCAATTTGTTTCATTCTCGTCTCATCAGAATATTAGTAGACTTACATAAGGAATCATCAAAACTCTCAACTTGTAAGCATTAGTAATATGCTATTTTATTTTAATGTACCCATGTACCACACAACCACCCCAAAGTCACCAGAAATAAATGATTAGTTAGTAGGGGGTGGTGTTTCATCTTTCTTTGCAACATTAATATCTTTTCTGCTGAAAATTCACGACTCTTTCCTATCACATGAAATACATATATTGAGACCATTTTGATCATGTTTTGTAAGGGTTGAGAAGAGAGGATGATCAGGCCTAACCATATCAATATCTTCAAGGGAAAGGCAACATTTTGTGAAATAAGAGGGGCATTGAGACCAGTCAATAGGGCATCCAAGCCAAGGCCTAGGATTAATTTTAGCCCTGCATTCACGGTTGTATAATGAATTACAACTCATTATCATTGGGTGATTCTAAGACTAGCTCACTGTACTAAGAAAAGACTGTTCACTGCCATAACAATCATACTTTTAAAGCTGAGTGGTGGGATTTAGCCATCTATTGAAGCATTCTGAGTCTCTGACTCCCACTATTCAAAGACAACAAAAAGAAGATTAAAATTCAATAGAATTTCATGAAAGGGGTCATCAAATTACCCTGAGAATGTTTGCATTCTAATGGAGCACATCCTGTTTATTGTTATAGAGAGTATGACTTCCAGTATTAACTGCCTTAAATTTTGGGAAGATTAAAGCGAGGCAATTCTTGTGATATAATAGTAGGTCCAATATCACAGTCAAAATATGGACCTTGGAATAAAAATATTGGCCAGTCTACATGAAAGAAGGAAAAAAAATTGCTCTTTCAAAAGATATCTGGAACCAAGTTTTGACAATTTTAACCAATATCACTCTTGAAAGCCACTCAGTTCAACATGTTGGTGATAAACCTATTTATGTTCTAACTTAGACACCGTTCTCACTACCTTTCCCCCCAAAAAAAAATGTAATGAGAACGGTCGAAGCGATCTTGGAAGCGAACTCCCAGACAGGTTCAGAAAACCACCTCGCGATGTAGTTTTCAAGATTGCTTTGCCTCGTTAAACTAGCTTTAGTGTGAGGACACAACCGTTCTCCGGGAAGCGATCTTCGCACATTTTGAGAACAGGGTCTTAATTCATTGATTAATTTGTTCATTCTTCCCTTCATTCCTTTGTTCTTTTGTTCTTTCCTTTCTTTGTTGATTCGTTTTATTCAATCATTCATTTTTATATTGGGTAGCCTAATAAGCAGAGAATGTTAATTTGGGCTATTGATAGAAATACAAAGTAAATACTGTATGTATGCATATATAACTGCAGAAACAGACATGAATAAAGCAAGACTAAATCTGTATTCTATTATACATATACATGTAGTGCATGCTTAGGAGTTCAATATACCATAATATGAGTGTCTATAGATTTCAAATTTCTCGCGTGCGTTTATATTTCAATGAGGCCGCAGGCGGAGTTTAATTATAAACGCACAAGAAATTCGAAATGTATGTATACATGTACGAATGATATTGTATATTGAATGACAATTAGCATGTACTATGTGTTATAGTTATGTGCAAGGCTTTAGGAGGTGACGTCACAATACAATTCAATTCATTGCGCTCAGTAAAAAATGAAGGTGTAATACCCGTGTGGCCTGCTGGCTAGCTGCGCACTGCAGCTGCCCTAGATATCATGCACACTTGTGGGATTTTGCTTTTCACTTTCAATATGTTTTGCTCCTTTTTCATAGATTAATCATGTTAATGCAGGGAAAAACTATTTTTTTTCATATTTTTTGCTAAATTCCGAGGTGCTGTACAACACAAATTGCAAATATTTATTTATTTATTGTAATGAAAAAATATCGCAGAATCGTTTTCTCCAAGGTATCAATGCAGTTTTGTACACAAGCTACCGTGCAGCAATTGCTGGTATATGCCAGGATCGTGGCCATATACAGGATTATGTAATTCTAAAAAGAGAGCAATTGACCAATCAGAAGCCTTCTCACATACAACCCATCTTATATAAAGCAATATGTTACAAAATATAAGTGTGAATATGAATAAATCTAAGGAAATTTGGTGGAAATAGAAAAGGGGGGGTGGTAATTAACATCTGACCTGTAGCAAACAAACACAATGCAGCTCAAATTGATAGCATGAAAAATTAAAGTTACAGCAAGCATTTTATGATTTGATGATTTATGTTTCAAGAGTGATGTTAAACTTTAAATTTGAAATGTAGCATGAGAATTCTCAAGAGTGAGGCCTTAAAAAATCATATATTCAAGCTTTTTAGTATAATTGATTGATTTTTCCCCTTCTCTCTCTCTTTCTCTCTGTGAACAGAACAATCAGCAGATTGTCCAGTTTGTATGGAAGCCTTTAAATGTGATGAAAAGGCAAAACGTTTACCATGCTCTCATTTCTTTCATCCAAAGTGTATAAAAACATGGCTAGAAATGGTATGTATATAAAATACTGAAATTATCCATCTCTTCTCTTCTTTCTATTTCTCGAAGAAAAGTGGAAATCCTTGGGTTAAAAATCGTTTTCTAGACTGATACAAACATAGAGTACCAATTATGAATGATGAAGTTCAGTTTAATTTTTCAAGATCTTGAATATAAAGTATATAAAGATATTGTTATAAAGTACATGTAAGGCGATGACAGATATTTGAAAAGTTATATCTGGAGAAGAGCAAAGCGGGAAAGAGGGAGGGAGTCAACCATGAGTGTCTTATGTTATTCTTGTAGATCAGTTTATTAATTATGGCACAGGCATTTCAATTAGACTTACATGTACAGGGGTCTTTTAACTTTGGTTTATAAACAAGGAATAATGATGAAAATATTCAGTTCTGTTATAGCGTATAACACATAGCTATGTCCTTGTGCGCATACATTCGTAATTCCGAAGCTTCGTTATTCCGAAGGTTCGGATATTCCGAAGGTTCGTTATTCCGAAGGTTCGTATTTCCGAAGGTTCGTTAGTCCGAAAACGAAATGAGGTTCATAATTCCGAAGGTTCGTTAGTCCGAAAACGAAGTGAGGTTCGTAATTCCGAAGGTTCATTAGTCCGAAAACGAAATGATTAACGAACCTTATTTCGTTTTCGGATTATCGAACCTTCGGAATAACGCCACAAATGTTCGGATTAACAAACCCTTTTACGTTTTTCGGATTAACGAACATCGAGGTATAGGCAATTTACGTGTTTCGGAATTAAGAACCTTGGGAATAAAGAACCTTTGGAATTACAAACCTTCGGAATTACAAAGTGTAACCGTCCTTGTGCACTTGCATGTATATGAAACAACATGATTCAGTATTAATTGGAAATTAAATTAAAAAGTAAGTGAAGCGTTTCGGCACCAAATTCATAACATGGTAAATGTATTTGAACACAACTATCCTAACAATCATCCTTCTACATATATGTTTTTACGACGTAACGTTTCATTTATAGGGTTCTTATAATTTGGGTTTATTATAAACAGAATAATTGACAACATTGTTACAATCCTCCTCCTAGTCTCTCCACAGTGATCTGTTTTGATTCTGTTTATCTCTTTGCAGCATAACACATGTCCTGTATGCAGAAAACCTATCAACGGTGAATCAGTAGCGAATGATTCTGCGTCAAGTTCTAATGTGAGATAAAAACATTGAAGACTGCATGTATATATCCCTTTTTTGAAATTTTAATAGGATATTTCTCATTGAAAATATTATATAAATATATATATAGTACTTGCAACCAGTGCGTGATGGAAGGCAAAAGGTTCTGAAGAGTGGATTTCATGAGAAGGACTACATGTATGCAGATATTGACATCAATGAGGTGCAATAGAGAGAAACCTAGTGACCGAATGGATTCATTTTTAATGAATATTCAAGGCATAATTCTTGGTGACGTCATTATCTTTATGGAATTTGTAAGACCTGGCTAATGAGGAAATGTTGTTATCCTTCATTGCCAGTAGTACTGCAAAATCAGAAATACACCCAATAACTGTTTCCTGTTCATTTCACTATTATTCAAGTTTGCGCACTACTTTGATTCTTTAATTCAAACATTTTTAATATTGGGGTAATCATCTTTAAAGGAGTCATTGTTCTGTTTTTACAGTGAAATATATACATGTTTGTGACTTGATAGGCCATGTGCAGTTGTATTTGATGGTAGTTCAACACAATTTGTCTTTGGGATAAGAATAGGAAGGCTAGATGAATACGAGCTAGTCTTAACCCTAAAATGGCCGGGGGGGGGGGGGGGTTGAATCAACCCCCCCCTCAACATTTTCTGCGATCATTCCGCCGCGCGAAATTTTTTGACCGTGCCACTCGCAGAGTTTATACTTTTAAGTCTCGCGCATCTTTCGAGACCAAATTTACGACGCCCAGGTACACGGTTCCGAAATTACACAACATTTCGTAAGTGCATGTCAGACCAAAAATTGTTCCAAAACGTGATTTTGTGTACAAAGTCAATGCAAATTGAGTTTTCTCATCTTATTCATAAAGATATGATTATTTTTACTTTAAACAGCTGAAATCAATTGATTTTAGCATAATTATGCTTCAAAAAGGTTGTGCAATAAATCTGGTGAAAAAAACAAAGAAAAACAAAAGGTTGAAAAACAAAGAAATACATAAGAAATTCATAAAACAATAAAATACATAGAAATTGATTTCCAAACCGAAGTTTTTTTCAATTGCGATTGTTAAGAATGCTGCAAAGAATATTTTTACCATAAATTAGCATTCTAGGAGCTTTATTTAGTGAATTAGGGCAAAAAGTATGATTTATGCATAAATTAGCATAATTAATTCATACGAAATAAAATCTCATTATTTTTGAAAATTTTGCCATACAGTCTTGTAGATTACATCGCACACTACCAGCGTGCAAATTTTTGCGGTGCTCGCGTGATCGGCGGCCGAGATCTCAGGGGGGGTTGAATCAACCCCCCCCCCCCCCCCGGCTACAGAACAGCAAAAAAAGCCCGGCCTAGTTAGGGTTAAGGGTTTTTTCACAAAGATTTATAGTGGAACTTGGTATCTTGTTTATTGTCAAATTGCACATGATATTTATGTGCAGTCTCCTTAATTTATACACAGTAGCGCATATCATCTGAGCATAGTTTATTTTGCGTCTTTACAGCATGCAACTGTGAAATTATAAAGTGCAGGTTTTGAATAGTCAACTTAAATCTTTGTGAAATGCCTTTCCAGGATTTGAATAAATCAGATGAGTTTATTCAAGTTTGTTCTTGCCAAGTCTTTGAAATGTACTGGGCTGCTATCCATCTACTCTTGTGTGCATGTTTTACTGCAGTGTATTATTTCTAAATAATGCTGGATACCTCAATAGAGGCAGCAGTAATCACAAATATTGTGCCTGTTTTAGTATTTTTCACACACTATGATGTCAGCATAGGCCTATGATGCTACATTTTCTTTATTTTCACCTGTTGCCTAACATAAAACCCACCTAGAATATCTTGTGGCTCTGTATGTTTTTCCCCTATGATTAGGATATGTGTATCATCAAGCCTGTCCTCAATGATCAACTATTTGTATTGACTGACCAATGTTTCCATTAGATGACCTTGATAGAATGATTTTAAGTTTATTGGTCTGACTTGAAAGCGAGACAATCGCCACTGCATTTAGGATTTTTATTTTTGCTTTAATGGTAAGTTGCAATGTACATTATATTTAGAGTCAAAGGCTCAGTGTTTGATTAAACATTTCACAGTGATTTTATAGTATAAGGGTTTAAAACAGATCCTGAATATAACTTATAGGGTTTGTTTCTGTTAATATTATTGCATTTGACATATTTTATTAATATTTGTGGTAATTGGGGATGGAAACCGTAAGTGATATAGGCAGATGAAGTATGGGAAAATGGTAGGAAAGAAAATCAACCATTCCTTAGTCTGAGAATAAGTGACCCCCTTTCCCCTCCCAAACTTATCTGGTAACTCTATTATTAAACACTTGTAGAGAATTGTGTGCAAAGGTTTGCCTTACATGCACGCTGTAAGACGGTCACCTGACCTATTCATGAGAAAGTCTTTGAAATCAAGGTAGATCTAGATCTGGCTTATTAACTTCAATCTAACTCTGAAATCATGAAATCTAAGCTGAAAATTGATCACTCAGAAGATCACTAACACATTGCAGCACTTGCAGGAAACACCATACATCTGACTGGAATTCCACACTTTTTTTTTCCTTTTCTCAGCAACGACACATTTTCTACAAGAAATTGGCTTATATTTTCATCCATGCCTATAAACACTGGTGGTCCTTTTATTGTATTCTGTTTGAACTCACTGTTGAGATTGTTACCACATCTGGCTTTTATCTTTAATTCTGTGAATGAACAGTGATGCAGTTGCAAGAACCCAAATCAGCTTGTTAATTGATATCCAAGGACCTTTTGATGTTTACTGTATGAAATTACATTACAATACTCGTTTGCTTGTTGTATTTATTCACCATGTATTATATTCATTTACAGAGGTTAAATATTCAGTCTGTTATAAACTATAATGACATATCACATCAGGGACAATGCATATAGTGAGAATGGATGAAAGACAATGTCTCAAATGTGACATGTGCTTATAAATACAAGAGTAATGTACTGTATTTGAATTCTTTTATTTTTCTGATTTAACACTAGATTCTATGGTATAGCAGAGAAGATATCAACCAATGTATATGTTCTAGGCCTTTGTGTAAAGAGTCTCTTTATAGTGTGAATTCTTTGGTCTAGTTCAAGATGAAATGAATCCAGATGCAATCCAATGACAGTGAAATGTGAGATACCTATATTAATAATATAAAACCTTGTTTAGAAACAAAGCTTACCAATATTTAGTGTTTGAAGACAATAAAATAAAGGCAATTGAAAAAAATGGGGTGGGGGGGGGGGTAGGGTGCAAGACGGCAAAACGCTGTTGGCCAAACAGATTCCTTAATAAAAGTTGGCATTAAATAAACTTCATCTGAAGTTGTGCAGGTATTATCATCTTACATGCTCATGCCATCATAATAAAATGCTTGCGATATTAAGGGCTTAGCCATTTAGCTGAAGACAATTTTAGGAACGTGAAGAGTGATATGCATTAAGTTCCTTTAACTATTATAAATGGGGTGATTATCTCACAATTGTTGAACTCTTTACAAAATATTACTGAGCTTTATCACAACATGAATGAATGCTTACATCATGAACTACCTCTCGAGTAATTCAATTAAATTCAATTCTTTTTATTGTCATGTCATTTTGATTTTAAAAAACCCATAAAAATTGTCATAACAGAAGAAGTGCATGGGAAAAAGTATATCACAAAATGAATACATACATGTAAATATGAATATACAAATATACCCTGTTTGCATACATGAGCACCCATGGTATGGCACTTAATACACAGATCCACTGCATGAAACGAAATTGCCACATACAGTGGAACCATGCAACCTTAAGATGGGTACTCAAGCATGCAAACAGGTACTAGAAGCTATTTCGTAGACATTCATGTGAAGGACAACCTTGTCCACCAGACTACATACATAATAGAAATTAAGTCAATTTTATGTTCATATCACTGAAGCATGTTGCACAATTCCAGTGAAATTGCATGAATACCAAAAAGTTTGTGTTCAATTTTGAAAAACTGATAGACTAGTTTTGAAATTCATAACAGAATGATAATAGAGTTGGTGGATGTAAAAAAGATAGATTTAAAAAACCCACATGCTTTCCATATTCCGGTCTAAAAATTGCCTCAATTTGGGCCCTTATTCCACTGATAGAACATGGGCATATGAAGAATGAAACTATCTGTTATAGTGGATTGTTTAGAATATACTTCTGACTCGATTTTAGGGCAAATGATCTCAATTATGCCCCTCAAAGCAGTCAATGTGTGCATAAATGATTCGCTATAGTACAATTATTTGTATATATGGATGATATAAAACATCGATATCAGAACTACATGTAAAATGAAATATAAAAAGGCTGCATTGTAAGTGGTCATGAAACTTAATTTGATGTCAAATAAATTAATTGGTATGTGGCTAGTATCTATAACCCCAAAGGAAAATAAAGTATTCTATTTATAATAAGAAGTCATGTCGGCCATAATAACTGTAGGTATACAATACATGTTTGCCATATTTCTGCTTTGTTCTTCTTTACGTTCCCTTTGTTCGTATGAGTTTAGGTGTATTGAAATAGATTCATATACATGTAGTATGTCAGTATCATACGGGTGACTTATTACATTAGCAAAGGGTATGTATAAAATCATGCCAAAATGTGTGTAACTTTTAATAAACGAGAAAACCTCTTACGGGTTTAAGCTGTCTTGTAGTTTGTAGCTTGTCGATTTCTTTTTCTTTGTATCAAAATATTCTTTTCCAGTTTTTATGTCCATATGATGCAAAGGGTGAATTAACACTTTAGAATTAATCTTTTTCCTCTCTGATGAAAAATAGCAAACTCAGACCTATTGCATCAAATTTGTAATACATATGCCCTTTTCATGAAACTACCTTTGTGGTAATTATTAGTTATTACCATGGTAAAGGGGCTCAATAGCCAATTAAATGCAAGGTTTCGATAGTAGGTATAATTACGTCTTGATGAAAGGGGGCCCCTGTTTATTTTACACTGTAGTAGCTTGTAATGCTTAATTCACCATTGGGATGGCTAAATGTAGAATAACTAAGAATAATAGGGTATTGTTTCTCTAATACTGAGATACTCTTATTCAGTAGGAGTTCAAGTCATTTATTTCAGTTTTTACAATGAGCAGACATCAATCAATTTGATTGATATGTGGAGCTGTTTCTCATAAAAAATGAAATACAGTTGAATTGTTTTTCGCTTGTGTTATTCAGTTTCTTCATATTTACATTGCATATTTATATTGAACGTTCCTTCATGACTGCATTGAATATCTGAAACGTATAAAAATTTAGGTTTGTACACTGAATGCACAGCATGATGTAAACAATTCATTTGATTTCCTGGAATTTTGTTTTTAGAATAAATGCATTGTTTCATGGATGTGTCCTTTGCATGTTCAGATAATTTGCCATCTGTACTAAAAGTGAAGCTCTTGCTGGAAGCAGGATGTTGGCATGTAAAATAAATAGATGATGATGCTTGGAAGCATCATCGGTATCACAATGACATACAAAAAGCAGCAAAGTGTTACGTATTCATGGTAAAATGTTACAAATTGCTGGAATGTATGGCAAGCCAAATAGATATCTCATCATTTTGAATTTTATTTATTAAGGAATTTAGATAAGCAGATGACATCTGGCAATCTTAAAATGCTATCTTACCATTGTTGATCTTAGGCACCTTCTTTGATATATGTTTCTTTGGTTATGCAATTGTATTGACCCTTCACACGACGCTGTCGCTGATTGGCATAATACTCATGATTATCATAGCAGCGATTTGTCTGGCACATTTAGAGTTAGATTTACCATTATCCACAATTTGAGGTAATGATGTTGAATACAGGCATGGATTGCTAGTAAAAGTCTCAGGAATAAACCCATTTCAGCAGTTCTTATTCCTGTAGTTTGTATATTTATATCTTAATGGAGATCCATGATAAAATTGTTATTAATACAGAATTCAGTGTAAAATCAGCTGAGTGTCGAATTGATAATGAATAGTTCATATTAGTTTTGATATTTTCTAAAGAACCATTAGGTCCATGTCACCCACAACCAGTAATTGATCATCATCCTATTGAATTAATTTAGACCTTCATGACAATGAAGAATATGCTCAAGGATTGCAAAGAAAGCTCTGTCTAAGTAGATGTCCCCCAAACACTAGCATGCAGCCTGGAACTTAAGTGTGACTTTTAGTTACTATTTGTGTAAACAACCCCTTGATCTACCAACTTATTTACAATTCATATTTTCCTTAAATATAAAACCATAGAGGGGATTAAAAGGGATTTTAATACCTTTTCTTTCAGTAGTGTTAAAAACTTACAATCATTGTAAATTAACTTGCATTCAGATGTTCACTTGTTGAATCTCATGAATATTAATAATTAATGAGTGGGACATCAACAGAGGTTGAACACACCACCGACATTAATATCATTCCTGTCAACTAAAATCTTGCTGTTGTATTTCTTGCTGCTTTGAATAATATGTACTGTGAGTTTTTCAATGCTCAAAATAAGAAAATGTGCTGTGACTATCAATATATGAAAGCTTTAAGTTTTCATATCTCAGAAGTGTCAAGTAAAATTATTGTATTAAAACACAAGTGGTGTTGAGGATGCTTTTATTATGTCATTCAAGATGCAATAATGGAAATCCACATTTGTATATGTCCACTTTTGATGGGTTTTGTTTATTCTTGGTATTCATCTATGAAAGTCATACTTGTGAGGTGTTTCAAGAAATTTTTGCAATCAGTTGCAAATTTTCCTGAGCAAATTTATAGATGATAGATCAATTTTCACATTTCTTAAGGAAATCAATTTGACCTTTTTGTTTGACAATGAACACCAGCAATTGAGGGCACATTTGCAATTGATTGCAAGACCTATGATTGATTTAGGGACCCAAAATTGGCATACAATTCGGTGGATTCACAATACGGTGCGCCATCTATCGGTTGCAGCAGACAGGCCGAAATTCGCAATGCATCATGGGAAAAAGTCGACATCTGTTGCATGTGCTAGAACTATAGTGAATGCAGGCATGCAATTATTAATCGCTGGCCGACGCGGCTCGAACACATTTGCTGTTTACTAGGGTCCAGGAGATAGAGAAATTTGCCCGCTATTATCTTTGCGAAATTTGCCACATCGATTTCATTTTTGAAGCACTAACACTGTGCGCTGCCTGTGCCTGCGTGCGATGTTGACCCCAAAGTTAGAATTTTTGCCTGTTTGCGGCAATCGATAGATGGTGCACCATATTGTGAATCTACCCAATTGATTTGCAGGTTTCTTGTAATGCTCTATTAGTCTATACACACCTTGACATACCACATAGGAAGGTTTACTCTAATTGATGTTGAGAAAAGTCATCATGGGTCCTACTTTCTAACGAGGCTTTTGTAAAAAAAATTATAACATGAAATTACACAGATGGTCCATTTAAACTGTGATTGTGTCAATATGAAAGACAATGAAGATTCTTAGTGTAGTATTGAAGTCGGTTACGATGGGGACCAGGGTTTGAAACACTAGGATCAAACGGCAGTTTTAAAAAGTTCCAGACCAACCAAATTCTTAGAAATTGATTTTTAGCCATTATTGAATGAGCTCAATCTTATTGGCTCGTATTCTCAAAAGAGGTTTCAATTGTACCACCTGTACAAAGCCACCATGGTTTATGCAGGCACCCTATATCGAAAGCGTGTATTTATAATTGGGACTTTTCTTAGTGTACACGGGGAGATAAGTGCAATTATGTACACAATCCACATAGTCCATGGTTTTGTATTGGGGTACTATTGAAATCTCTTTTGATAATATGGGCCATTAAGTATGTGACTGAATAATAATCTTTAATTTTGAAAGTTTGACATGGGGCATGAATGGATATATCTTTTGCATTGTTTGCCTTATGGAATGCCATCTGGAATGTTTATTTTGAGGTATGTATAGTTAGCCTATCTTATGATATATCACATTATCCTCATTTTGATAAATGCATTTATGCTGCTGTGACTCTCAATTAATTGTGATTAGAAATTCTTATCTGGATTTCCTTTATAAATCACATGCTTGACAAGGGATCATTTCTTGTCTGTGATGGTGTTTTTTCTGGGTTCTGTAAAATTCTTCAATTAACATCAAATTTGATTCACAGAAAAGACTTTGAGAGTGTTTGTCTTGAATTATACATTGCAAGTCTACATTATGATACTTATTTTCTTCAATGATTGAAGAATTGTACCAAATATGGTTCTTCACTAGATGTATTGTACTATTGGAATAAGAGAAATAGCCAAAGAATATTGCAAAAATTGTGGAGAAATAAATCCAAGGTAGATTTACTATCCTTTAATCTGTTGAATATTTAGGTTACATAATTCATTTATACAACTATAAGCAAATAGTATACTTTTATGAATTATTAAATTCATGTTGGTTCCCTTTAGATGATCGAAAGGATATTGATATAATTTTCGATTAAATTATATTTACAATTTTTTTTGCATTCGTTTTCATCTACTATGCCATGGGTTTCGGCCTGTTGAATCACAATTGCTATATAACATTGGTTGTGTCAAATAAAATGTATTCTCTAATAATATTTTATATGAATGCTTCATTTTTATTTAAATGCAGAGAATGATGAGACAGGTAGTTGGTTGTAGATTTGAAGTAGAGTGTGAGGCAGACTAGAGATCTATGTGAGGGGGGGGGGGGTAATGATAAATGTGAGAGAGAAAGAGAAGGGG